>NW_025942115.1:0-264365 GCF_000764305.2 Hyalella azteca | reverse complement strand
TAGAATGTTGTAGCCACATAGCAATGTCATGCACATTCAGAGTAAGATAGCATCAATGTGGGCCCCATATGTTGAACCCGTAATGCCACCTCATTTCCACATTGTCACATGGGCCCCTCATGGGCCCATTGTACAATTGTTACTAGGTACAGCCCATACAGACCTCAGTCGAACATGGTAGCGACCCGTAATCCTCGACCTTCGTATGCTATCTGTGCTCGCAGACTCGGACTAGGGATTCTCATTCTTGATGATTGTACTCCCTCTAATCGCTGTAATCTTCAATATTTCAATAGCTGGAAATTTAATCAGTAGAGACACTCTTCAAAAGAATATATTCGATCTTACTGAGTGATTGTTCAAATTAGCAAAGTTTGCTCCTGTGCCAGAGAACTCATTGCAAAGGATTCGCCTATTGACATGGAGGCACCATCGCCTTATAATATCAAGCCCCTGGATTTTCATTAGTTCCTTAATTTGTAAGAAAATCGAGCTTTATGTGCAGCCTAAAGCCCCGTCCACACGCTCAAACTTATCGTCAGTCTTGCATGTCATGCCAGGTTTGACCGATTTTGACGGAAGACTGAAGAGCGTCCACACGCTCAAACTTTCCTTCAGTTTTTAGTGCGTTCGCGACTATGGCTGCCGGCCGGAGGCAGTGCTGCTCGCTGCAGTGATCGCGGTTTGTGTCTCCATAATTAGGTTAGAGCGATGCAAACTCACCCGGTGGTCCCGGAAATGTTTTTGAAAAATACCATAATGAGGGTTGATTGACAGCATCCCTATCTGCACCAGACAGCATTGACGACTTTATTGTGGCACATTCTTTGCGATGCGATAAAAAGTTTATTTACTTCGTTACAAAGTCTTTGTTGGCTGTATGATCAACTTCTTTGCACTTAGCAATCAATGCCGCATAAGCCAGTGCTCTTTTGTTCTTGCGACTGAATCTTTTTGATTGAATTTAACATAAACATGGGAAACTACGATATACTCGATAAACTCACCAAAAGAAATCGTGAAACCAGTGTCGGATATCCTGAGATATGAAAAACTAGAGTTAGCGAGGAACAATGTCACAGCTCTCATCGTCAATATAGACTGAGATAGAGTAAAAGTTTGAACAATTAGTCGGTTGCCCGTCCACACGCTCAAACTTATCGTCAGTCTTGCATGAACCCAAAGGTCTCGCCCGTCCGTCTTTTCCAGGTTTGTCAAACCTCAAACTCCGCCCACCCGTCATGCAATTAAGACGTCAAACTTTGAGCGTCCACACGTTCCGTCTTGTCGTCAAACCTGGCATGACATGCAAGCGACTGACGATAAGTTTGAGCGTGTGGACGGGGCCTAGAAGGACCGGAGCAGCAGAGCCGCGTGTGAATCACTCATTAATTAAATTAGCTCATCTTGCAGGGAACCATCACCAGTGGCCAACGTCGCCGCTGTCTACATGATAAAAAAAGTCAGCACCAAGTAAAGTGGAATTTGATTTAGCAGTCACGAGCCACCCATTGGCCAAACGATTTGATAGTAAACACAGACCAGCAGAGACCGAACCGGTGGCGGAACGTGACTCGTCAGAATAGATTGGCAAGTGACGACGACATCACAGCTGCGAGAAGTCAACCAAGCAGTTCCTCAGGCGACTGGAACGGAACTGGCCCCGGAAGTCGAGGCCGACGCTCGCGGAAATATGAGGTTGAGTTATGCCCAACATCGGAGTTGGAACACGCTAACGATCGGAAGGTCCAGTTTCTATAAGTTTGAACCTACTTTGGCAATGACAAAAATCTCTCAAATAATCATTTAATCTGGAAATCCCAAATATTTGGTTCTTCAGGGCGAGTGCATTTACATGAGAGCCTATTTATAAACAGACAAAGAAATCGAAGTTGGAAATCTGTGATAAAGCTATATAGCAGCTTGCATGGATAATGTAGCCACGGCACGACGGACACCCAGAATGTGTCGGTGCTGAGTACTAAACAACTAAAAGCCGGTTTGGCAAAGACTTTGAGTTGTTACTCGAAATTGCCAAGCAATACTCCACCTTGCTACACATTAAAACCACATTTCCCTACACAACAGCTGTCGCAAGGCACCTACCACACCGTTTGAAAGTATATTGCTCGGAGGACGTCTTGGAAAAATTTACGCCCGGACTCGCGGCCGGTCTGACGACCAATCTCTAAATTCAACGATCAAGGATTATATCCTAAACTAATGAACGCCGCTCGATGAAACTTGATACACGTATTCATTAGGACATAACGGTGATATTTAGCCAGTGGAAATTTTTTGAATTTCACTTTCATTCGTGAGTTATATGACGAGACGTACCAAAGTTCGAAGTGATAAAGGAATTTCTTCCAAACTACTGAACGATTTGAACGAAAATTTAAATATACATTCCATATATATACACGGAGAAACGCCCGGCATTTATGAGGCCAATTTTAAATTTGCATTGACCATGAGTCGTATAACTCGCAAACGAATGCAAAATCGGAAAAATTGTCAAGAGATAAACATCACCGTTGGGAGGTTAGGTAAGTTTATAAAAAGTATCATTCAAATCTGTTCAGTACTTCAGAAGAAATTTGTTGGTCACTGCGAATTTAAGCACGTATTGCTGTTTCAATCACGAATGACGGTGAAATGGAATAAAACTCGCGAACAAAGGCAAAATCGAAAAAATTTTCATGAGCTATATATCACTGTTTGGTAGTTAGGAATGTATATTTGAAATTTCATCCAAATCTGTTCAGTAGTTTGGAAGAAATTCCTTAATCACTGCGAATTTCGGCCCATGTCGCCTTATAACTCGCGAATGAAGGCGAAATAAAAAAATAAAATACTTAAAAATTTTTTTTAAAAAACCACGTTTTTCTTGTGGACTAAAAAATAGAAAATAAATTAGGGCTCGCCCCAAAAAACGTGTGTAACAAACAAACAAACAAATAAACAAACAAACAAACAAACGCGAAGCTAAGCTAAGAAAAAACGTGTTAAAAATCACGAGCTAAACATCACCGTTAGGTCCTAATGAATACGTGTACCAAGTTTAATCGAGCTGCGTTTATTAGTGTGGGATATATTCCTTGATCATTGAATTCGGGGACCGGCCGCGAGTCCGGCCGTAAAATTTTCCGAGACGAGCTCGAAGCGTCTGTAACCTTTTCTGACAATCTATGCCAGTTTGTCTATCATGATCTCGCAATATACGCGTAAAATGGAATAATAAACAATCCAGCACTTTCTGCGTAAATTAACAGATGCGTATTTTCTTAATATTTATGCAATGCATCTGATACAGGTATAAGTAATTTAATAATACCCATGTATAACAATTAACTTTATTAAGATGTTGGGGTCTCCGGGACACATCAACTCGGCTTACGTGATCGTAAAGCGAACCATTAAAATAAGGACGAATGAAATAATCAAGAAAGCTATGACAATTAAACTTTAAACGCAAAAATATATAAAATGTGTGTTCTCTTAGGTTTTAACGCATGATATAACTTCGAATTCAAGATTCGGAGCCTTTCTGTAATGTAAAATTTAGATTTGGTACTTATTAACTAAACACGGAAAATGGAACCGAACACAATACACAAACGAATGGAAAACTTGTGTTTCTATAAATTCACGACAACTATTTAAGCATCACGAACCTTACACAGATCATTCATGAGGCACAGGCGAAGTCATATTGGTGGCGATTCAAAACTTAAAATGACAAATTAGTGAGCAGAGGTGGGCAGTAGCGCACTACATGTAGCGGCCGCTACATTTTCAGTAGCGGTAGCGGCGCTACATTTAAGCAATTGTAGCGGTAGCGGTAGCGCCCGCCACATATTTATGTAGCGATACGAGGTTTTGCCGCTACAGCGCTACCGCTACATTCACAGATAAAGCCTTTAGATTTTACTTAACAGTATTAAATATTATTTAAAAATCAGCATGATGCATACATAATATAAATTACAGAATAAAACTGTGCGAAAGATTTCGGTGTAATGTTGTCAACCTCAGCCTGTTACTAGTGTCAACATGTTAGTTGTTACCAGAGGTGGGCAGTAGCGCGCTACATGTAGCGGCCGCTACATTTTCAGTAGCGGTAGCGGCGCTACATTTAAGCAATTGTAGCGGTAGCGGTAGCGCCCGCTACATATTTAAGTAGCGATACGAGGTTTTGCCGCTACAGCGCTACCGCTACATTTATAGATAAAGCCTTTAGATTTTACTTAATAGTATTAAATATTATTTAAAAACCAGCATGATACATACATAATATAAATTACAGAATAAAACTGTACGAAAGATTTCGGTGTAATGTTGTCAACCTCAGCCTGTTACTAGTGTCAACATGTTAGTTGTTACTTGTTAAGTTGTTACCAGTTACCACTTACAGGTTTTTTTCATCTTTCAGTTTGCTTACAGTTATTTTTACACAGTTATTTTTATGTTTCACCTTCCCTACATGGATGTCTACTTTAATCTACCAATCTCAAAAATAATCCACATATATATACAAATAAAAGACTGATTTTTTATATGTATATGTGGATAATTTTTGAGATTGGTAGATTAAAGTAGACATCCATGTAGGGAAGGTAAAACATAAAAATAATTGTAACTTTTATTTACTGTATCTAACCCGTACTAGTTCGGTTAGGTTAACTGCAATAAAGTTGCATTGATGTGTTTTGAAAATGTTTATTATCATTAAATGTTTATGAGTAAATCCCAATAGCAAAACAATAAATATTTAGAGATTTCCAATAATTTTGGCCGTTGTAGCGGTTAATGTAGCGGCGCTACATTTTACTGTAGCGGTAGCGCTCGCTACAATCTAATGGGTGTAGCAGTAGCGGTAGCGCCCGCTACATTTAGAGCATGTAGCGGTAGCGGTAGCGCCGCTACATTTCAAAGTAGCGCTGCCCAGCTCTGCCGGAAGTTGAAGTTACACTAATCTTATTGCAATTCCCTACAAAGAAACTTGAGAAATCTTTCCCTATTATAGGTTAAACTTACAAGTAAACGAGTCCTTGCAAACTTCTTCTTATAATTTAGTTCTTATTATTCACTCATCAATTTGACTTATTAAGCTGAGTTCTCATAGGACCAATGTGGCTGTCAGGACTAGCGGCATTTCAGAGACGCTACGTAGGTACCTATTTCGCACGCAAGTAATCTTGAGTCTTGACGCCCTCGTCAACAATGTCAGTACGAGCTACTATAGGAATCATTGTGCTGCTGGTCCAGTAGAGTAAGTAGGGGTACAGGCCACGAGCCACCTGCTAGTGGCGGCGAATTGTGGCCGAAAGTAGCGAATTGTGGCCGAAAGTATTAATTTCGTGGCATGACCGACACGTTTTTCCTTCGTTCCTCATATACCTGAGGAGTTTTTTATTATATGATATCAGATTTAACGACATTGCGTATTGTACAGTAATGGACACAAGAGCTATTAAAACCCTTCAATAATAATGCCAATAAGTTTTACTTCACCGGGTATAAACTTTAATTTAACACCACTACATATATAAAAAACTTGTTTAAGGAATATTTATAAGGTACAATACTGGTTCTTGTTTGTGTAGTTAACGAATTTTCTGTGCGGTTAATGGAGGAAAGAGACGCTCTAGAAAGCATGGAGGGTCGCCACCACTTGAGTCGAATTTTCACGACCTGATACAGTATAATTCAGGAGAACAGGTAAGCAGCGAATGCTGATTTTTTTAGGTTTAATTTCAAGAAGGTAGTGTGCAAATGTTAACAAAGCAATATCATTCATCATGATAAGATATCCGGCAAGCTCTTGTTCTAGGTGAATGATTCAGTTGAACAATTCATCGACATTCGCCATTAAAAGACACCGACGACAACTTGTCAGATTGAATCATCAATAATTTCTATAAATAGTTCATATTAGTATTACGTATAATTATTAATAACTTAGAAATTAGAGTGAAATCGGACATTGTATGAATAAATAATTTTTATTTGAAACTACCTTAAGTCTCTATTTGAGTGAGATTCAATGGTGTTTGCGGTTTGTTCAGAGGACGAAAACAATCTACTCAGTTTCACGTTTGATTATTATAAGCGTCTGCATCAATTGAGACGTCACACAAGTGTCTTCCAATTTTTAAGAAAATGAAAGCTGTTTCTTTCTGCTTCTGGAGGTTTAATCTGACGGCGGACGTGCGTTGAACCTACAATAATCTTTTTTGTTTAAATTTCTCAGGTAGACTCGCGACTTATAGGACTGATCACCCGCGAGGATATACCGGTTGATTCACTGACATTTCGTTATTTAAAAGCTCAATAAAATTAGAATAAGTAAAGATATCATTACAATACACATTTTGTTAGAAAATACATTAACTGAATTTTTGCATCATTTAGTTTTAAAGATGACATCGGACAAATGACGGCCCCCATTGTCAATGCTTTCAGTTAATCGATTTTTGAAGTTCCATTAACTCGCTGACGCATATTGCATGACGGGTATTTTGGCGATGGCTTAGCGTATGTTGTTCTTCAAATGTGGTAGGGTACTTGGACAGTCATTGTAAACAATTGAATTGATTTAATATAACCCCAAGCAAAAATCACCTCTCAAGGAAATGAGGAGTTCCTTAAAATGTTATCTCAGACGGAGACAATCTGCAAATGGCCACTAGAATAGTACGCCTCGAAAGCAAACACACGCTGCTCACTTGTCCAATGCATAGTTGCAATTGACTAGGCGGGACACAAAACATCATGACTCTGCCTTTCATATGAAATACTTCCTGCTTTTTAGCGCATTTTCTCATTTATGGAAAAAAGGCCTATTGTGCTCGTCATGTCCGTCCGTGACTTCACGGACGGGCGGACGTGAAAATGCGCCGCTCTCTGTCACTCACTTCAGTGAGTAGGTACTGATTTTATTTTTTCATACAACATCTGGCAGCTCGGCGCGAAGTACAAAACAGGAAGTTTCCCTATTCTAGGAAAGACACTGAGTGAGAAAAATCAAAATTAGGGTCGATATTTGCGCAAAGATTATTCTCTTCAAGTGCATTACATTGCATATATAACACTGCATCCGATGTCAGCAATCACTATGTTTCAATTTCATCTTCAGCGTATAAGGGCTCCTCAACTGCAGTGTCTTCGTAAACAGGTTCCAAGTCGCTTTGGTCATTCTGGTTTACTGGAACAAAATCAACAGGAGGAAGAGAAATACCTGATCCTTTGCGCGGAGGTGGTAGGGGTTTAGACCGTCCAATGTAGTGATGTGATGGAGGTAAGGAATCTAAAGGAGGAGGTGGTGGGAAGGCTTCGTCGTTTCGATGGTTTCGAGGTTGGGTTGGGTTCAGAAGAGGATTAGAAGCAAGTGGTTTTATTGGGAACATTGGGACGACGGGTTTCTGCAGAACGCTTGGTTTTGGGTTAGGTGCTGGAACTGTCGGTTCTCTAACTTGGGGTGTTTCTATCTTGTTACTTTTGTGCAAGGCTGATGTCAGAGCTTGGTGCAAAGAAGACTGGTGTGGTGGTAGTGGAGTTTTGAGGACCGTGGGATTCACATTGTTTTCAACGTCTGTGTATTCATCTTCGACCAATGAGTTTTGCTTTTCTTGTGGCGGCTGAGGCGGTGGAGGAATAGGTGGCGGGAATCTCGGCTGGTGCATTGTCGTCTGTGATGTTGGTGGAGGAGATGGGAGATCTTCTTTTGGATCACTAACACCATCACTCTCTGTTTGTGATTTTGGTAGACCCATTGGGATTTCTTCTTTGTGAGCTGGAGGGGTATAAAGATTGGCTAACCCTCGTTCACTAAGTTTCCGCGATTTCATCGAGCTTTCCACTTGAACTTCACATTCAGCTGATGATCTTTTCTTCCATATTAAAAATGCGGTCATTACGCCAAAAATCGCTATCAAAAGTATTAACACACTTATAACGATCCAGAATGTCATGGCAGAGTAAGATGAGCTCAGACACAGCCTGCCCAGAGAGATGTTCGAGTTTTCAGTGTGCATTCCCTCGAGCGCAAACGAGATCAACTTGCCATTGAAAGATACATTTTTTGCAACTAGTTTGCCGCTTCCTTGAATCACTATGCCTTCTCCATGAACATTGCTCAACACAGAATTTTGTATGTGAAGCTTGCCGTATATATTAACGGCCCCATCCGGTATTTCTTCAATTGTGACATTATCCAATTCGACGTTCTGACTCTTTACTAGTAATACTTTAACACGAGGTATCATCAATGACGATATATTGACAATAGTGTTCTCATATATATCTATCTCGCCCACCGAATTTATTTTCATGTTAATTACGTTCAATTTTGCTGTTCCTATCACGGAAAGCTTAGAAATAGATTCAATGAGAGATTCGGAGAAAGTGCTCTTGGAACTCGAAATTGTAGCTTCCAGTTCCTTTATCGAACTTTCATCCAAAATATCCATTTCACTAAGGTTGGAAAGCTTAACAACATCCGCTGATGAATTATTCAACTTTAAAAATTTCAGTTCTGTGAAAGTTATATTTGTGATGAACGAGTTCACTAAGATGAGACTATCAAAACCACTTCTTCCTTCGTTCACGGTCGAGATGAGACTGACATTCGTGAACTCCAACTTATCCGCGATGTGCGAATTGTAGAGTTTCACTGTACGTGCATTCAGGATGTGCAGCGTATCGTACAGCTTTTGTTCTTCCGATGAGTAGTAAATTACCAATTGGTCCTGCTCAAAGAAAAACGTTTCAATAATGGACATCGAGATGGAAAATTTAAAAGAATCACATACAAAATAGGAAATTTGAATTACAATAAATTCTGTTAAACTAACTGAAAAAAATTTCCTATCCACACCGGTGAGATTATTTCGGCTGCGAAGTACATCCTGTACATAAGTATTGTCAAAGTATCAGGTTCACCAAGTTTCATATTCTCAAGCTCAATAATAACCTTTACTTAATAAGTGAATAAAACCACATCTGATTTAATATAACAACATATTCTGCATATCTTAATTTATTCCTGCTTCCAAATTTACATAGGCAATTTGGCAATTTTCCAAGTTGCATGTGTAGTTTGGGTGGCGTTCTTGAGGACACTTCTTGGTAGCATTGTTGTACTCCCCGATGCTGCAGTGGCTACTGCAACAAGGCCCGATTTCGTTCAATTTCACGGTTGTTGCCACTGCCAGATGCGTGCTCAGCATTGACAGCACCAGAACAAACCTGTGTGACAAAAATTTTAACCACTTTAAAAATATAAAGGCTTCCTTCATGATTTCCTGATGTAAATAAAAATCAGGCAAGAATTTGGGTATATTCGAACTACATGAAATTAAATTTTTTCTTCTATTGAGGTTGAGTGCTTCAGAAATTTGTTTGAAACACAAGAAAAAAAATTCGAGAATAATTTTATCCAATGAACGCATGTTTAAACATTTCTGAAAGATGAACCGGATTTAAAAGAAGTTAGGCTTTTACGCGCATAAAAGCCATAATACTAACCATATTTTCCCGACCGCCATGACTGTATCTTATTTTCACACACGTAAACAGTTTCACGAATTGAGACAATATGTTTTCATCATTAAGAGTTTAAACGATGCTTAAGTTTTTCTCTCTAAGGTTTTTTATATATTGTGTCGTGAGCATTTCACATTGGACAAATTAATTATAGAGCGTTCTGAAATTATTAAATTTTCTGAGAATTTGCAAAAAAGAATGGGATAATTCTATAGAGGAAATGTTTCGGTCTAATTATGCTGATTTTTATTTCAAGTATCAAACTTTGACACAATTCTGGTTTTGACACTCGTCACAAAACTGCAACCGTTAAAAAAGGGCAACATTTGGGTCGAACGCGATTATCATGACTATCTTCGATGTACTTAAGCTGTTATTATGAAATGATTATAACTTTTGAAGATTCAAGGAAGTGCATCTCAGACACTTAAAGCTAATAATAATTTAATGTAGTATCAATAATGTAAGACACTTTACAGACACTTGTGCACGATTTGGTTGGCTTCGTAGAAATGAGACCTTGAAGTCTCAGTCCTCCTATCAGGCTCGTCGCCATCGCTTCCTGAGGATGTGACTAAGCTTTCTTGTTAACAAAATCAACTGAAACTGCATCTCGAGACTGTTAGCTTCAGACATTCGAAAGTTATCCAACAAAACAGAAATTTATGACCATTGAAGGTGATCTGCTTGATGCGTGTTCATCAACTGTCAACACTGTCATCGTTATCCCGACATGAAACTTTGCATTTAAAGGGAAAACTTGTTAGTTGAATTACTAGCATTACTATTGTTGCATGATTAAAAAATGTGAGTTTGCCCCCAGCTAGCAAGCAAACGTTCGTGAGTTCTTGAGCATTCGTCAGGGCTAAACAAACAACGTAAAATCTAAAGCAGCATTGTGCGATTAAAATTAGCCTTGCAGATACTATATATGTCATTATATGACGCACGCATTAGGTCCTGGCAATGTAGATATCCTGTACACTACAGGAAACATTTGAACCGGTTGAAACATTTAACCCGTCTCGTCACGTCACGCAACACCAGTGTCCATATTAATCAATAAATCTTTCCTGAACTTTCGGATACAACTCAATATAATTCGAGTATGCCAGCATACAGTAATATAAAATCATTCCTGTTTAATATTTAGATTGCGGTGAATTACTGAATAACTAGAGCTAATGTTTCATGGAAAGTTATTCATATGTGGTAAAAGTTGTTAAAAATTGAAAGGTCGCACACAAGCGCATAGATTTGTCAAGAATTGAGAATCAAAACAGGATGCGGCCAGCGATACCAACATGCGTCATGACAAGCTACTATCTAACATAAAATGAAAAAGGAAAATTACGAGCAACACTGCTTTTTGGATTCATAATAATGTCTAATGAAATTTAAATGTTATGAAAATATGTTTTTACCTTCAAGCTTTATTGAAACTGAAGCAACTGCTGAAAACAATGATTCTGAAGCCGGGAATTCCCACTTTGTGTTCGATAAGGAGCGAAACGAAGCGCTCACTTCAGATCAATCGACTTCAAAAAGTTCGTCGGCAGAATAATGTAAAGTTCTGATTTAACCTTCTCTGCTTCCTTATTATTGCGTTCGATGGACAGTAGATACATTTAGCAGCCCGTATACTATTTTGAAGCAAACATGTCCGTTGAAGTGAAAAGTTGGCTATGAGTAAATATTTTTAGTACATATATAAAATTTTTGTACAGCTATCTGTCAAATTAGTCCAAGATTGTTTTAATATCGGAAAATATTCTCTTGAAACATTTTGTGTATTGTTATAACGCCTTTGTTTTGAAGTTCGGAACTTATAGCATAAATCAAGGTTAACATTCAATACAAAAAATGAGTTAAAATGAAACTAGTCATTTAATTTTCAATATAAAGAAAGCGCATAGCTGTGAAATGAATGACCTTCTTAACTTCTTATCGCCTTACACATGTTCAAGTTTCCGAGGCTTTCCAACAGTATTAGTTGTATTCAGCATGCATATAAAAGCGGGTTGGTTCATAGATTTTGCTTATAATTTCTTCAGCGTCTTAATTAAAACATCATTTTAATTTATGAATTCAGTGCACAAGTACGATCAATGGACTATAGGATCCGGCCATGTTTAAGTCCGGCGGCGAGCATCCTTTGACAACTCGTTCACTTAAGTTCAGTGATAACTGCGTCATAGCATGAGTCACATGTATGAGTATCGATTCTAATTTTATAAATGTCTATATCTGTTTCTTGTTTCGAACGTGCTTTGAACATGTTTGACTCAGGCGCTGATGTCATTTTCTCAGCGCATCACTGTTTGTAAGGAGACCAGTGAATTAAACCGGTCGCAAACTACTCGGTCTGCAGCAATAGCGCCAACTTCTTCAACACGTGGAAGAAATTCAACAAAGGAACCCTGATCATTCAAGAAGGCTATAAAAATAATAGTTGTTAATCACCCTCATGTTGACTGTGTACCTCGTGAACAAATTCATGGAAATTTTTAACTGAGAAATCAAAATTGTTGAATATATGTCAGACTCCCAATATATGAGACATGCGGTGTAAATCTATAGTGCTTCAATATCTGTTGTTAGTTGCTATCGATGGATGAATGTAAATTCAATTACTGATTAAGCGTATACATTTTGGTCGAGTGAACTATGCATGTAATTTGTCAGCACTAATGAGTACATGGTGCAAAAGCCATTTCATATTTTTGACATAATTAAATTATTAATTCATCAGCATAACTAACGTTTAAACGAAAGCCTGCAATACCTACGTAATCTCAAAATTGAGACAACAGTTTACTCACAATTACTACAACTTCAAACATAGCTTCGACCGATGAGCTCGTTTTGCTCCTAATTGAAAAATTGTGTCGCAGACCTTCTCCAAAAATTCTAGATCGACTCTACAAGGGACGAAATTATCTTGGTCCCATTTTTCTATCAAATGAAAGATATAATTATAATGACTCTTGAAATGTTATAGACTCTCACAAAGTGGAATTACGGATTTTCCCGTTTTAAAGAGAGACACAACCTTCCTCTTGTCGACAGGCTTCGATGTGTTAGAACATAAAGAACATCACGAATAAAAACAGAAACAAAAATATTTTACTGATTCATAACTGTTGAATTATAAACTAGGGTTAAGTACATAGTAATTTGGAATGTTTTTTTCTCTAAAACACTCAACGAAGGGGTTGACATCTCAATCTCCTGGTTAAAAGATCATCGGTAGTCTCCATGTCCGAGACATTCTCAACGTTTTTCCTACCCATTTTTTTATTTTTAATCTGACGCATCTATAGATGTCTTTATAAACACTTTGCTGAATCTGAATGTGAAAAATCTATATAAGTCTTATTAATTATTGAACCAAATGTGATACACCGATATAAGCCTTACTAATAATTGTATCTGCATGACGTGCCATTTCGATATAAGTCCTTCTAAACATTGCATCGAATGTAGCAGACGACATAGTGCAAAACAGTGCTGCGTTGTATACGAGTTAATTACGTCCTGTCTAGAATATCCATTTTTCGAATTGAAGCAATATTTTCATCATACAACTCGTTTTTTTGGCGTAGACTTAAGTAGGAAAAATGTTTGTGAATCTTATAGAACGCTTTTTCTCTTGACTTTTTATGTATGAAACCGAATGCTATAGAAGAGAATTCTGTGAAACTAACCCGCTGAGACTCGCAATACTCAATGTGTAGAGTGAAAATTAATCATACGCAAGCAAATTGACATCAAATGCCATTCTTCTCAGGGATGAAATCAAATTCAGCAGACTGAAAGCCAATAAGAGTCTATCAATTGTAATTTTGCTTCGGTTTTCACAAATTACTTGTCAAAAAACGATGTAAATTGTTCCATCGATGCGAGTGGTTTTTGTCTGCATGGTTGGTGACGCACAGAATCAACAATCTACTATTGATGTGGTGGCTCCTGCTGAAGGTTTTTGTTTGTTAAATTTTGTTGCAATAGCACAGATATGATCAATGAATTAAGTGGCTTTAATTTTTGGAATTTTGTTATTGTTCACAATAGTGATCGTGGTCATTGAAACTTGTTGGATCGAAACCTAAGATGCGCCTCAGGTAGAGAAATAAAAGACACCGTTGAATTGCGATGATGCAATATATATAGCATTTTCTAGTAGCATTACCAGCGTAATATTAATTTCAAACAAAGCATTCATTTTGTGTTCTATGAGGCCGAAAGACTCCTGGCTCGTGCAGCGCGCTCTCAGAGCAGATGCACAGGGCGGAGAAAAAATATATTGCAGAATAGACGGAGCAATGGAAATGGACGTTTACTTTAAAAAAAAATTAAGGCAAATGGTGAAATTGTTGAATTTCATAGAGGAAACGGTAAATTTATGACTATTTGTACAAATTATAAAAGCCCTAACAATAAACTTGAATGAGTTTATATGAAGTGCTTACTGATGAATGTTTAAAAACCGTATGCGTATTTAAATAAGTTCAACGTTTAAAATATTTCATATACACACATGCATAATCATTTACTACATTCATATTCGTGGTAGATTATTATGATATGATTGTGTAGATGTTAAAATGGTATGTGACAATGAAATAAATATAATTCTAAGAACAGTAGTAATTAAGGATCTAGAACGAACGAAGAACGTTCGAAATTTCATTTTAAGATTTATCGATCAGCTTAGATTTACATTAGAAACTTCGGGTAAGGGACTATTGTCAACATATTAGTTGTAACAAATGTTAGACGCTCTCATTAAACTTACTCATAGAACATAGTCGATGCCATAATATATAAAAACTTTATAATTTGATATGAAAAATATAAATTTTGTTACGCACATTTTACTACATTTCCTTCACATCATTTATTTTCAACCTAAGTTCTTGCAAAACCGCGACTATTCGGCTTGAATATGTAGATGGAATGTTTTCATTTTTAAATGAATGAAAAATTAACCAATTTACTGTATACGTTTAAGATTCATTTATACTGTATACAGTCATGTATACGAGTTCATTATAATACTGCGTATATCCATTGAGATTCATCGGATTATAATAAATGGATAATTCCATGAGCTTCCTTTAAAGATTTTCAGGGATGACGCAACTTTTTCTCTTGATACAAGTTTAGAGAAAACCATGGCTACAATAAATATCAACCAAATCGTAGTTATACAATAATATTCTTATATGCTAAATAACACAAAGCGCCACCAAAAAACAATATGAACGATTTCTGATTCTTTCAGTCACAATGACTTTTCATCACTGTTCAATATTTGATTATTATTAAGTTAGCAAGCAAGTTGAAATGACAATAGAATTTACCACAGACCTAGAGTTGGTCGTGGTGAATGTCTTAATTACCAGTTCAAAATTCACAATGCTCTCAATGTGAGAATGAAGTAGCCTATTGCTCAGGCATGACAGATTTAAATATTTATTTCATTATTTGACATACTCAATAACAAAGAAATAAAATAATTTCATATGATTTTAGCCCTTGAGCCAATTGCATCTTGTAAATTATTCAAATCTCCTTCAAAATGCCTGTGATAGAAATTTAACGTATTATGAGATGATAAGATCAAAATATGTACAGCATAGGAATAAAACACCTCTTCATGATACGCCACATGATATATCTTATAAATATTCGTGGAAGTGTGTGTGAGTTTGAAGCCCTGGCACCGCAAATGTTTAGGAGCAGTTGGAACGCGTTTCCAGGATACTTATTATGTTTCGCGTTCGGATATTACGAGGACCGGAAATTTTGTGCTCGGAGTTAGGATTGAATGGCATTCCAAAACTGGTAGGAAAGGATAGGGACAACAAATTGAAATTTGATTTATAAATTGGAAGGAATGAAATTAATTTAAAGAAATAAAAAGCTGCATTTAATAATTTGAAATGAGACGCAAATGTTAGTGTTATGTACTACTTTAAATGTGAGTTGAAAGAGACAATGGGATTCAAGACAGCGGAATGGCTGGTTTAGGGACGACATGATTCCAAAATTTCCGGTATTATCCAGCCTGTTCAACGTCGGGCTGACCTGTTAGTACGTAATAAATATTAGTAGTAAACTAATTGTGAACCCACATTCTCTTCTTATTATTACCCCATTATAATAAAGCACGACTCGACAATTACCCCAGATCACAGTATCACACCCTAATTCAACAAAGAGTAACCTCTTTCTTGAAGAGCATATCTCCTCAGTAAATCCTAATCACAACTGCATTTCTCAATGATCATGTCATTGATGGTATCGAAGCGTATTTTTCTGTCATGGTCGTAGTAGAGCATGTTGAGAGGCATGAGTTCCTTTGCACCACAACACGGACCGTGTGTCGCAGTCCCACTGTGTATTTTCTGCACCATAGCCATGTGTATGTGCTGCTGTGCGTACAGGTAATCACAAGTTCCATTGCAGAAATTAGCCATGTACACCTTGGGAGCAACAATGAAGTCAAAGTTGTGCTCCGTGAAGTTGACAGGAAGGGGGAAGCGACAGCATCTGGTCTCAGTCAGGGAGCATTTGCCGCCGTCTGGGGAGCGGGCGAGTCGGTTCGCTTTGTCGCTCTCGTGGATGAACTGCACTTCCAGCAACGGCGCCTGCAAGCAGCACGTGCTATTAGAAAATATGACAATACTTGAAATGAATAAATTATTCATTTTAGTACTTTCCCATTGAAGCTATGGCGGAGCATGCATCTGTTTAAACTATAAGAAGCATTATCCTATATATAGCAAAAAAATATTCAGATGCAAATAAACTTTTCTTCCTATTATTTTTAATAAATACCAACGGGAATAATTTTGTTTTCATCAATGATACTATAATTATTCGGCATCAAAGCAAAATTAAATAAAAGACAGCGAGTTTTATTATTCTGCTTAACCGAAAACACCTTGATCTCAGTTTTTGCCAATAGTATTAATCCAAAGCATGAGAACTATCTCACTTTCTCAGGTTCCTCCTTGGAGTTAGTGACGGCAATTTGGTTGTCGTCTGGACCCTTCATGATGACGATCATGCCCAGGTTGTTGTCGGGGTTCGTGGCCCAGTCCGCCACCATCGCGAACACTGGGTACCGAATCCACGAGCCTTTGTTGTGCTCCAAGTTCACCGTGTCGACGGACAGCATCTGGAATTATTTCATTTTGTTAGAGATCGTATGAGCATCACTCATTAATAAATGTATCACTTATCTTGAATAGATAGGAATTTTTAAATTTTGGTGTAAAATTAAGTGCTTGAGAGATTATGATGAATGAGTCCTCGTTGGCATTGAAAGAAGGTTTATTATATTGCTTTATATTATTTCGATTTTTGTGTATGTGTTTGAAGCTTAGCTTGTCACATATATCGGCTGTTCGGGCGTTTATCAAGAATACTTATTGTGTCCAAATGTTACCTGGATATATGATATAGGATTGGACTGTGATAGGAAGGAAAAGGAGGAACAGGATGGAGGAAAGAGGTAAGTACCTATGGGATCAAAAGTTGAAATTTGAAATTGAATTGAAAAATAGAAATTTAATTTAAAAGAAAAATATTGTTTCCATTTTCGGAAACATGAGTAAAAATAAGATTCTTATCTTTTATGTGAAACGTATCTTTGAAAGCATCTTATAAAATTAAAATAAATAAGCTATTAAAATAAATAAATTGAATTTACCCGGATTAAAGATTACCGGAATGACTTATTTTGGACAGCGGGATTCCTAATTAAATTGCAGCAATTTTTAAGCCCAGACAAACGCAGGGAATTTTAGTTGGAAATATTTATATCGGTGCCTGCTAGCTGCTTTGCGCACGAAATTCTAATTCCTGGACCAGAGTAGTCGAATATGAAATCCGCTATACCTATCGAGTCGCGTTTTCACTTGGACCCTATATAACTTTATTCTTAATCAAAACAATAGACAAAACGTAAGGTAGAATGGAAAAAACTTTTTTCGAAGCATGTTGAAAATAAAATTAATTCCAAACCATCAAAATAATTTTCTCAGCCTTACAAGTGTAAGTCGAAAAGTAGTTTTGTGTTAGATGGGGTTTTAATTGATTTTTTTCAACTGCGGTGACTTTGATTGAAGATTTATTAACGAGATATGGGAACGGAATTATGTATTACAAACAATGGGTTATCCTGATAGTAACAAGGAAATTTTAAAATGCACCAAAATTTAGTGGTAAAATGCGTCAATTTTTAAAATAAGCTTCTTTTTGCGATTATGCGAATTTGAAAGTATTATATCACATCCGGGTATAACCTGTCTCAGGGGGTATTGCAAATACTAATTCTTATAGACTCAACAGTGTCATACTTCAAACAAAAGAATAAACACTCAAACACGCACATATATCTGTTACGGAATAGTCGGTTTACCAGTCCTTGTTCCATCATCCAGTCGCTTATCGTGCTGCTAGAATACTTTTTTAACAAATAATAATTAAAAACCGTGTTCAGCCCCAGAAATTAACTTAAAGCCCATTTCAACTGAAAATAAATTTTTATGTCATTATCCCTATAGCATTATAGCATTATCCCTATATGAAGAATATCGTGGATACGCACCCCTTAGCAGCCCAATATATTTAATGAGCCAAGCTCCCAAACAACGCCTACAAACTTTGACAAATATCAGAAAAATATGCGACAAATAAAATACGTATAAATTATAATGAAAAAATATTGACAGCGATTTGTATAATTGTTTATCCTCAAACATCATGCGATATGGCAGCAGAAATTACAGTAATCATCGCATTACATTCGATTTGATTTAAAATTATGCAATCTAAGCGTTGAAAAAATTAAGTCAGTTATTATTTTATATCAACGATAGGGCAAAAAATAATTATAAAATGTCAATTGCTGCTCACGTTCATTCTGATGTAGTTGTTCTTGTCGACGGGCGCGCTGACTTTGTAAATTTCTATGACGTGCTTGGAGCCTGGAGCTGATCTCACAGGCTTGATCCACAAGTGGATGAAGGCTTGGCTGATCTCACCGTGACTCATCTTGAAGTACATTATGTCACTCGTGTTCGAGTGCTGGAAGTCGAACGGGTAACCTGCAAGCAAAAAGATATTTTTATAGAAGGAAGGACGCAAGAATATTTATGGTTAACAAGTGAATTTTCAAATCGGTTCAATAAACATGATGCTAGCAAAAGAACACAACAAATTGTAATTGTTTTTTGGTACTTATGATGTCATATCTATTACTTTATATATATCTAAAAACTTTTGCTTTAAAATGTTTCGTTGAAAGATAATAGTAGTCGAGATACTATATTCCAATATTGAAATAAGTGAAAATTTATATGATAATAACGTGGAGTTTTACCATGCCAATGTGTTTTATTGTTAAGGATTACATTTAAAATATGTACTGTAAAGTCTCTATTGATAATTTATACATTTTCCTCTCTTAGCCCTTGTTCTATACGTACAATATAAATCGAAAAGGCTTCTCCGACCAATAAGTGCATGCCACTGCTGAATCATACGACATTGAAGGATTAGGAATTATTTTATTGGATTTAGGTATAGGGAAATTTGTCATAATTCCAACCCTTGATTTGAATTAAAAGTTCAAAAAAATATTTATATAAAAATACATATCAAGAGCCGCTGCTACATATTAGGAGCCTGAGAAAGTTTATCGTGCACAAAAATTTCCCGGGAATGTGATAAATAAAGGATGACAAGTTAGATTGAAAAAATGAATTATCTGGAAAAATTTGATGAAAGAGTTCGGCATTGTAGTTCAACTAAAAAACACTAGAATATGTCTCGTTTGAAATCTGGACATTCATGCACAAATTCAACGCTAATTTACAATACTACACTTTCCAGCAAGATTACTAATAGATTTATTAAGGTATTAGCCTTTCGGTGGCTACTAATAGATTTACTAAGGCATTAGCCTTTCGGTGGCTGTAGCTTTATGGTTGCAGTTAGAAATAATTTCCGTTTCAAGGTTTCATTCAATCAAACCAGTGTGATAAAAAACGATCTTCATAATCGTTGAGGACTGCACAAAGCTTCTCAATGACTACAGATTAAAATCGATCTTGAATTTGCGGCGTCAGCGCTTTTCAACTCGCCTGCATGACAACAGACTCGCCAAGGCAACATTATTTACCCGTGATTTCAATTTGATTCGAACGAAAGAAACTTGCTTTTTCAAGCGAATGAATGAACAAATTCTTAGAAAATTTCGCACGTTTGTCAACACAATAAAAAGGCTCTAAGTGTAACATTATGCGCAACATTTCTGAATTAACGTCTTAATCATCCAGTGCGCATTGGCCATCAAATATAAATACGAAATTCAAGTAAAGTATGGCATTCCTTTGTTGTCTACATCATAAATATTGTGAGTTTAAAAATTACTTTTTAAAGACAACACTTCTAAAGAATTCAGTGTCTCCTATGTTACACTTGTACAATGAATTTCTAATTTTAATATCAAATATTACAGAAATTAATTTTTACATTTTTTAAATAAAAAAAAATAAATTTTCAAAAATTATTTATTCGGTCAATTGATTTATGCATTGCCACCGACTTTACGCAAGTGTGAAGTGTATTGAAAATCGATTACAAGCTTTGTAGAAGACATAATTATTTATCATTTTTTTTAAATAAAAAAATGGTAATTTTTGAAAGTATTTATTCTGTAAATTGATTCATGCATTGTCTCCAACTTTACGCAAGTGTGCAAAATTTCAGATCGATGGGAAAGGCAGAAGTGTGCTAAATATCAATTATAAGATTTATAGCAGACAGACAAACAAACAAGCAGAAGTGAAGTTAAAGAGAAGTGTTTTAATAAAATAGAACGAAAAATTGTATGTTATAAATGGTAGGTACTGATGATACGAATTAAAATGGTAGTGAAATTCATTAAAATAATAGATGGCTCTTGGCTCCTGCCGAGAACTCAAACATTTTCAGTGACTAATTGTAGAAATTGGATTCATCCCGCTACTTAAAGCATTTCATGTTAAAGAGAAAATTAGTGAGAACTTTTTAGAATGGTAGATTAACATTTTAAGTAAAATTCTTCACTCAGATTAAAAAAATTTCTTACTCTGAATAGCATTCAAAGCTCTGAGTATTTAAAAAGAGTTAAATATGCTCACATTTTTTTAAAATAAGTAAAGCATGCACGCGGTGCTATTATGACACGCACTATGCACAGTCTACCTCATGACGCGGAATTTAGTAGCAGGACATGAAACCAAGTATTTATATCTGTTAAGTAAGTAGTATATGTTAAGTAGAGTAGTAAGCAATATTTATTAAGTAGAGTGGTAAGTAGTATTTGTTCAATTGGTTAAGTAGATTAGTAAGTAATATATTTTGAATAGACTAGTTAGAAGTATTTATTAAGCAGAGTGGTAAGTAATATTGGGAAAATAAAGTATTTAAGTGATAGTTTCTGATTAAAAATTCCGTCCGAATAATTGAAATATTTGTAGCCAAACACCCACGTTATTCAGTATTGCTACAAAAAAATTAAAGAATAAAATGGTGCCTCAACTCATAAAAATACTGATTAAATTAACCATTAATTTGATAGTTAGTTGTTATTGAGTTAAGCATATCACTTTATGCAATGTGTACCTATTCAAAATTAATACGAAGAACTGTACAAGACTTTCCCACAATAATTGGACAAAATCAATATGCTAGATGTTATTTTTCAATATTTCAAGATAATCAGTATAAATACGGCCAGTTATTATTTATTTAATCACTCATTTTTGCTAAATAAAGTAATCAATAGGCGGGTGGGCTATCGTACTAGGCATTCATGACGCAGTAAATATGTTATATTCGTTTCTGATTTCGATTTTAATATTTCGTGTTTTCTTCCCACATTATTTTCCTGGCCCCTTCTTCTCGTGATATTCAACAGTACCGCAGTAATTTCTTGTTACTCTTTCGAAACTTGAACGAGTAAATTTCTATTGGATTTCTCAAAGTATTTTCTAAACTTCCCTTCAAATTCCACTTTCATATTCACATCGTACGTGCAAGTTAACCAGGCACTGCCAGAAATTATTAGCAGCCAAAATTCGAGAATCCTGGTATCCTGAATCCCGTCCTCTTGAATGTACCCAATTATTGTCAAAATATAAATATCAATTACATAAAAACCTGTTTCAATCCACATTTGGAATTGAACAGTTTTTTAGTACCCGATTGGAAATTGAACTAAAAATTTGATTTTCTTATTTTGAATTAGATTTACTCGTACAAAAAAAAAAATAGGTTCAAATTTTTTGTCGCGAGCCCTCTTCTGTTCTGGAATATCGCTGTATTTTGCCAGTGAAACAATATTAATGTGGCAGGTATAATTTCCCCATACAATGCGTTTTGCGGAAACGCGCTCAGCTGGCCCCTTTACACTTGTGTTATCAAGTCTACGTTTCAAACACACTGTCAAACATACACAAATATATACATATAACGGAATAAATAACTAGCACACTTTGGAATAAACTTTGTTCATGAGGAATGAACTGCCTAGTGAATATGTTCGACTTACGGTCTTCGACGGGGATGAAGATCTTATTGCTGAACTCTTTCGGCATGTCCCTCTGGTAGTTGTTATCACGAGTCGTATTCTGGTTGCTATCGTTGATTTGCTCTTTCAGCTTCTTGATGTCAGGATTTGAGCTCTCGACAATGCCAGTGACGTTGGGTGCTGAATCCAGTTGTAGCTGCTGCAAAATTTGGATCTGAATTTGCTTGATTCGAAACATTTTCCTCTCCTCCAGTTCTCTATCGTATGTCTGGGAGTCAGCCATTTCGGTTCTGGATGGGTTCTGATCCGCCGGTTGAGTGTTGTGCAGGTTCTGTTTGCTGTACCCAACTTGGTTCCGATTTGTTCTTGAATTTCTAATGCGATCCGCGCTTGGGTGTTGCTGTAGGCGATCTTCAATATCGCGTCGACCTTTTTTGTTGATTTGAGGAGCAGGACTATAATTGTAATGCCCTAATGCGTCATTCTCTGGGCGAGAGTGTTCATTGTCTAGAGGTTTTATCCAGCTAATAAACGGCATTTCGGTGTTAGCGCCAGGGTAGGCTGAGTCAACAACAGCCTGCAAGACGACCAAGAGAGCGAGAACTCGGAGGCACAGACTCATGACAACTAGAACCTGTCAACGACGTGTCACAGACGAGCTCACGAGTAAACTGAAGTGTACCCGTCATCGCTCCAGAGTTTTATTCCAAGTTGCGCATGCTAGAGGCCGCTCCTTGCGCGAGTTGACCACTCTTGTAATGCCGAGACCAGTCACTCGCAGCACGCGTAGATCATTCATTATTATCTGACTATCCAGAATAGCAACTGAAGTATATAACTGATGTATAATTGATGATGTATTACAATAATGCTGGTGTTTTCCAATGATCCAACTCGTGCCCATCATGTCGAACTCAACCACTGAAAATGATCCATTAGGTACAGAGCGAGTTTCTTTACTCAAAGTTTAAATGTGAACCAAGCAATCTTAAAAATGCAAGAAATTCATACTTGAGAAGAAAGTTTCCACAACAATGAAAATTAAATGACCAGTTTAATGTCAATTGGCGACACTTCCTACTGAGTGAAGCTAAATAATTGTACTGGAACTTCTATAATAGCAAATATTCAAATTTATAGGGTATTCATAAAATTTTTAGTCAAAATAATGAAAATAGGAAGGAAAATCTCAGAAACTTTTTACAAACAATTTAAATCATTTTCTACTGCTCATGATTAAGACGACTAAAAGAATTAATGAACTTGTGGTTGCAAAAATTTCTCTTAATGATTTAAAACTTACATGAAAAGTGTAACCAACTTCGAACCAATAAATTGAGCTTCCATGCAGCATCAAAAAGTTTATCAGCATCAAAAGTTTATTATCAGAAAGAGTTTGATAATATTTCAGTTTAGTTTATGTCATTTCTCGAATAACGTAAATATCATACAACAATGCGAGCAATTAAATCTTTTTATCACAGTATACACCAACACTTTGACGAAAATATATACCGTAGCGCTTTGGTCGTAGCTTCGCTCCAGCGAATCATTCCTTTGGTCGAGCGCTGCCTTGGGGGGAAGTTCTGCTTCAAGGTAAGCTGTCTGTACTCGTCACCTGCAAATAACACAGCAATAAATTTAAAAGTATCTTTGAAGTTAGATAATAAACCCGTTAAAATTAAGGGTTTAGTTAGTATTTTAAATGATTTTCCAATCTACTATTTGATTTTAAAATGAAGACATCTGTCACAGGGCGAGTGATTTCGATTCAATTGTAACTTGAGTTAGAATAGGATAGAATGTATCTCTTTTAATGAGTATTTTTAATTTATTTAAACAAGTAGTTGGTGTAAATTAAATAAGTACTTAGTGTAATTTAAATAAATAGTTGGTGGCTGCAATTATGTTATACAAGTAACTAGAGTAACCTATGACCGTTCTCTCGCTTGATTACTCACTAATAGTAATAGACTAATAGTTTACTATAAGGTAGGCGCATAAATAATCAACCCTCTCAAATAATTTCAGAAAAAAATGAAGTGCTGCTGATAATTTCAGAATAATTCCAGAGTTATAAAATCTAATATAAAACTAATCTACTCACCAAAGTAAACAATTAGAAAACTTTTTTTCTTCCAGGAAATTTTGCTTTGTGTCAATATATTCTTAATTTTATAGATTTCAATGAGCAAGTAGAGTTTTGTAAACATCGTTTAAATTCAGCTTCTATAGGCAAACATTTTATAGCATAATACATTAGAATAAACTGTAATACAAATTAGAGTAATTACATTTTACTGCAATGTCAGCTGTTGTCAACTAATCTATGCACTCTTCATAATTCCGGAACCTATGCGTTTGCGACCGCGTGCATTATGAAAACATAGAACAATTGCATAAAACAATTTTAAGCACTGCATAGAACAATTTCATTGTGAAGATTATTGTGTTACGTTCACACGAACCCAACCCCTCATTCATCGGCCGCTCTAACGATGACTCAGCTATTCACGATGTCGCAAGATGTTCAGAAAAAATAATAATAATGAATACGTTCAATGCTTGCTATATACAAAGCAAAAATGATCTTAATTTATTTATTTAACGTAATAGCATTGAGAAGTTGATGGCAGCGTGGGAGAGATGCGACATAAACTCCTGACGCTGCTAAACTGTTCCTGAGCTCCAATGAGCCATCGCTGAGTCAGTTCGAATGTAAAGATCGATTGTTACAGGTGACATAATAGATCGGCGAAAAGAATGCTTGCTTAAGCTAGGTCTCAGAGTCTCTTAATTTGAGAAGAATGACAAGAATTTTCTCGAAGTAATAGATTTTCACCGCCATCACTTCGGACGTGACAGCTTGCATGGCGCAATAAAACGCCTTCTTGTGCCAAGTGCGTGAACTGTGCTTACGAGTAAAAACTAGTGAATTTTCGCATCTTGCATACAATATTTAGTTTATTTATTCATTAGAAATAATAAGAAATCTTGGTGTTCTAAACTATACAAGAACATTTTTAATCTCTAAGGGTTAAACTATAATTTGAGAGAACTTTTGGTCATATTAATCGTTAACAAGGCTAAACGGTCTATTTCGAATGTATTATTGTATTTTACAACTTTAATAACATTCACTTAACATTCTTGCGGTATATTTCAGTAGTCAACATTCTAAAAACTAAATAATACTTGCATGAGTTGCAACTGGAATGCGAATCGATACCGGCTCATAAATCTACGGGGAAAAGATCTCATATTTCAATATTACCTTACTCTCTGCACATCAGGTCCCATTTATTCCAAGACGTTTCTTGTGATATTGAACCTCAAGAATTGTTAGGTAAAATACTGAGAACAACCAACTATCGTTTTCATTGTACGTATGTAGTCATCAGCGCTTCTAGCGTCATGCATACCTGTATCACATGTAATCTATTGAACAGTTATATACGAAACATCCTGCAGCTCTTTATTATGAGAACTATTTATTCAAATTGAGATTCTTTAACATGCACGAATAATTAGACAACCACTGGACTGCAAATGGCTGAGGAGTCCAGTCAACGACAATGTGATGCACACAAACGAAGATGTCATGTGACGAAGACGTTCTGCTTTCTTTGTTTTTCAGAGATCTTCAAAATTTCCCGTATTATCAGCATCTATCATTTCCTGTTACTAAGGGAAAATCTGGAAATTTCGTTTTCAATATTTTCTTTTAATAACTCGATTACACGTATGATTTAATTTTATTCCTATTTAGCATGGAGCATGCAACGCTGATGTGAACCTTTGAAGCATATATCGTGTCAGGAACTGCTATACTTTGATTTTTATGTAAAGCTAAAAATGATTGCAAGCAATATACACCCGCATAGATAAATTTGATCTCATTACGCATTTTTTAGCACCCTATCTTTACCGAGGCATTTTTTGCTGCTGTGGCAGCGATATGATTGTCAACCAGACTTACAATCCGGAAGAACAATCACTCCTTTAAACTATTATGGATGAAGGAATCGAAAAAATAAAGAAAAAATGGGGTTTTTCTAAATGATGGGCCCAATTTAATAAATTTGTGCTTATTTAAGAATAAATTAAAAATTAATTATTCATAGACCATTGGAAAGAAAAAGATCAAAATTTTTTAACTAAATAGGCGTTTAAACTTTACCAATTCAACGCGGAACGGCCACTTCCTGAGCGTTGGATAGGACGCATAGGAAATGAAGATCTGGCTCTAGGCTCCTGGCCACCGAGATCATCTGATCTCACCCCATGTGACTATTTCTTATGAGGTTACGTTAAGAAAGCTGTTTACGTCCCGCCTCTACCAGCAACTCTGTTTACGTCCCGCCTCTACCGGTAACTCTGTTTACGTCCCGCCTCTACCGGTAACTATGTTTACGTCAACTCTGTTTACGTCCCGCCTCTACCAGCAACTCTGTTTACGTCCCGCCTCTACCAGCAACTCTGTTTACGTCCCGCCTCTACCAGCAACTCTGTTTACAACCCGCCTCTACCAGCAACTCTCTTTACGTCCCGCCTCTACCAGCAACTCTGTTTACGTCCAGCCTCTACCAGCAACTCTGTTTACGTCCCGCCTCTACCAGCAACTCTGTTTACGTCCCGCCTCTACCAGCAACTCTGGTTGTTCAGAAAAACCGTATCACTGCTACGGCGCACTCAACAACACAAGAGCTTTCTCGTGTATGGGACGAGCTTGGCTGGTCAATTATTATTTCAGTTATTAAGATAGTTATTGGGCTAATAGTGAATATAGCTATCTTTAGTTAAGATAGCTATTAAGGTTCTGCTATAGAAATGAAGGGATGTTCTAACGGAGCGCATTTATTCATTTATCGCATCTATTATCGCATTTATTCTTGGTGCCAGACGTACAATAATGGCGGAGTATGAGCCATAAGTATGACTTGATGCATTAAAAACCTAATAGTCTTTGATCGAATATAAACAGGAAAGATATTTCCCAGATGCAAAAACTGAATAGTTTGCGTATTATCTCCTAGAGCAAGATTAGATATTCCCAGAGAATAACTAAATATACTTAGGTATGGAATAATACAATTTCTTTGAATAAAAGAGGCCTATAAAAAATATCAGTCCAAAAGAGATAAAAAATGTAATCAAAGGCTGACGCAAAATCTATTCAAAAATCCGCACTAACAAGTTATAAGCGCATGAATAATATTGGCCGAGCAAACACTAATGTAATTAAATAAATAAACAATGTAATTTGAGTTGCACAATTCGCATGCAAGCGGCGGCCAAACCGAGTCTTCGCAAAACATTATCTTTCCATCATGACTAAAAATAATTTAAAACTTAGGATAATATTATAGAAAACAAAGTATCTCGTGTGCATGAAGTATAATGGCAAGTGTATGCCAATATTTCATGAAAGGCTTTTATTTAAACATTAATACTGGTTATCGAAAAGATCTATTGGACTGAACAGGAGAAGAGAAGAGCAAAGCGTGCTGCGAGATTGTAACGTCATGCAGGATGTCAACGTTATGCAGGATGTCAACGTTCTGCAGGATGTCAACGTTGCGTAGGATGTCAACGTTCCGCAGGA
The DNA here is from genome assembly GCF_000764305.2 of Hyalella azteca. NCBI lineage: Eukaryota > Metazoa > Arthropoda > Malacostraca > Amphipoda > Hyalellidae > Hyalella > Hyalella azteca. Next base: position 236,622 of record NW_025942115.1, on the reverse strand, counting down.
TGTCAACGTTCTGCAGGATGTCAACGTTCTGCAGGATGTCAACGTTCTGCAGGATGTCAACGTTCTGCAGGATGTCAACGTTGCGTAGGATGTCAACGTTCCGCAGGATGTCAACGTTCTGCAGGATGTCAACGTTCTGCGGGATGTCAACGTTCTGCAGGATGTCAACGTTCTGCGGGATGTCAACGTTCTGCAGGATGTCAACGTTGCGTAGGATGTCAACGTTCCGCAGGATGTCAACGTTCTGCAGGATGTCAACGTTCTGCGGCATGTCAACGTTCTGCAGGATGTCAACGTTCTGCGGGATGTCAACGTTCTGCAGGATGTCAACGTTATGCAGGATGTCAACGCTCTGCAGGATGCCAACGCTCTGCAGGAATAAATTTTTACTTCTACTAGCAGAACGCTGTAGGACCACATATATACTACAGTTACCCCAGCAAGTCATTTTCTACGAGCATTGGTACGAACTAAAGTTGTTCGTTGGTCTCAAACCGATTTATTCAACACAGATACACATCAAATTGTACCTGCTATATATGATCATGCCGTTAATAGTTAAGCGTTAACCAACCGTAAAATAAATAGCGTTCAAGATTAGTTTTCAATGCATTTCCAATATCATCATGGAACTTGTCTCTTGAAATCCAGAAATGTTTTTGCTCCGGTAAACTTATTTAGGCTGATAGTAAAAAAATTGAAACTTGCACCTGTATCTTGTTATTGAACTTTGACAACGTGCCGAAGAATGTAAATGCTGTTGTTAGAGATGTAAGAAAATTCTAATGTGAATTGTGGAATAATTTATTGAATGCTCATTCGTATTCTGAGAATTTGGATATTCTCATGGATATTCTGAGGATAAAATCGGCAAATAAAAATTCATTTGATGAGTAAATTAAATTAATTTACGAATTGCTGACAGAACATTGCCAACAGGTCGTCTGCCATCTGAAAAATTGGAGTGCCCAACGCTTCTGCGAAAAGAAACAACTTATTTAGTAACCCATGGAAAAGAAGCATCCAGCGCCTTTCAACCTCATATTTTCAGTGCTGGCGGACTTTACTCGTATGAAATTGCAATTGGTATTTAAGATGAATAAGATGAATATGCAAATTTTTGAAGGCTGGCGATACGCTGGCCACTTATTCTGAAATTGAGTAACTTGCTTGTTAATAGTAAATAAAATTCTTTAATTGAGTAATATTTAGGAGCGTGGTAGAATTGTTGTTGAAAATAACGATAGTTTTGTTAAAAAAGCAATCTATTCCGAGAATTTTCTGTTTCTATTTCTTAATTTTTGCGAATGAAACTCTGTGATTTTCGAACAAGAGGTTTCCAAGGGACATTTTATTGCGGTATTACGACGTCTCAACTACACAGTATTTATTATCAAGCAAAGTGAAAGTTTAGCAAAGCTCAAGTTAAAACTGATGAACCTAAATTTGCCGGAATAACACTCACACGTCAGATAATCTTCTCATTCCGTACCGCCAGACGGTAGGGGGACTGTAGCCAAGAATGTTGATCTTCCTTTCACTACGATCTTGTACATAAATACAAGATCATATTGCCTACGTGCACAGGGACAGGAAGCGGCATAAGTACACGTAGCAGCCTGTGTACATGTAGCGGCCTAAGAACATGTTAGTAACGGCCTAAGTACACGTAGCGGCCTAAGTACACGCAGAAGCCTAAGTACAGGTAGGGACCTATGTACACGTAGCAGCCTAAGTACACGTAGCGGCCTGAGTACACATAGCGGCCTATGTACACGTAGCGGCCTAGCTACACGTAGTTGCCAAAGAACACGTAGTTGCCTAAGTACACGTAGCGGCCGGAGTACATGTAACGGTCTATGTACACGTAATGGATGATTTTTGGTCTGTGATTGGTGGGTTTTGATGTAAAGCCGTCAGCGATTGGCTAACGGAATTACGAACTTGTAACAATTTTTGATTGCACTGGCCCTGGGCTGCGCATTCGTAGGTCTAACAAACGACAGCGCAAAGGGAGGCCGTAACAGACTGTTTTACCGCGTTTTTCTTAGCTCGCTTTCGTGTCCGTCTGTCTGTCTGTCTGTTTGTCTGTTTGTGATGATTAAATCTTGCAATCGATATTTCACCAACTTTCCCGCTAGCATAGCGCTCTGAAACTTTTAGGGAAGTTCAGCTCCCGATGACAATACAATAATCAATAATTTGTTGCACGTTTCCAGGCGTATTTATCACTATTATAAACAAATTAATTTTCGAAGTGGAAATTTATTTTCCTTTAATTGATCGCAGCGCCATTCCCTCTAAAGCGGCGATTTTCAGAACTAACAAACGCGGTTAATTCTCGCACTGTGACGACTATACTGTATGGACTTTATAAATTTTTGTTTGAACCGTTGAAATAAATAAACCATAAGCTTAATTTTTAAGTACTTAGAAAAGTTGTGTTGTTCTTATTCTTTATAAAAAGCAAATTGAAATTTCGATTGCAAGATTTGATCAGCACAATCATACAAACTAACATAAAACTAAAAAGTAGAAAATAAAATGTATTGTATAAGTAATTCAAGCAAGTAAAGATATGAATCATGAATAAAGCAGGTCAGGGTATGTGAAAATTTTAAAAGAATCAAATTTTGAGAATTTTAAATGAACGCGTGGACTATATCTAATCAATTTAAGAGGCAAATTAAAAAATTTGAAAAGAAAATGCATTAAGTATCTAAATAGTTCACCATTAAATAGCTCACTATCAAATCAAAGGTATATGGAGTAACGAATAGTGATAGAGAAATTCGAAATAGTGGTTGAATTCAAAATTGAAATTAAGGCATGCCTATATGAAGATGCGCCCCACGTTTTTCGTTTTAGATGTAAAATATTTTAACTGAAATACAAAAGACCAAGAGAATGAAAGCAAACAGAGATCAGAAGCTGCCGAACAATTATTTTCTACTTTTTAGTCCACATGAAAAACGTGGTCTTTAAAAATTTTTTTTATACATTTTATATGAACCAGACTTGATTTATACTATTGCAGCCCAGGTTCTATGCCAATAAAGATGTTACAGACAATATGTAGAGGCGTCGGAGCTAATACAGCGTAAAATAGCAGCGAATTTCTCATCAATGTGAATAAAAATTTCGTAGTTGATGGTTAAAGTTGAGAGTAACAGAATTTGAGCACTAAGTTGCGGGTTCGTTCCCAGCTCTCTGCGAGAGTTTTGGCCAGAAATCGACGAGTATAGGCTGGGTGGTTAAGATCACCACACTGGAGCACCCAGTTGATGGTTCGAAACCCGCAACTGGTCGTGAAAATACTGTTTGAAATCGTCAAGGTGTATATTGGTTGGGTATCGGCGAAACACCAATGTGCCATAGTCAAACCTAACCCCGCTGCATAATTATAATGATAATAATAATTAATGATTAATATTATTAATAATTATGATATGAATAACAATAATAATGATAATGATATTATTCCGCATCCTGTCGATAATAGAATACGTTTAAAAATTACTTTTTGAAGACAACACTTCCAAAGAATCCAGTGTCTCCAATCTTACGGATGTACAATGGATTTCTCATTTAATTTTCAAATATTAAAAAATTAATTTTTTTAATAAATAATTTTTTTCAAAATTATTTATTCTGTTAATTGATTCATGCATTGCCTCTGACTTCACACAAGTGTGCAAAATTTCAGATCAATTGGACAGGTAAAAGTGTGTCAAATATCAGTTATAAGATTTGTAGCTGACAAAATTATTTTTTCAATTTTTTTAATATTGAAAAAAAAATTTTTAAATCATTTATTTTGACATTTGATTCATGCATTGTCTCCGACTTTACGCAAGTGTGCAAAATTTTAAATGGATTGGAGAGGTAGTAGTGTGTTAAAAATCGATTACAAGACTTGTAGCAGACAGACAAACAAACAGACAAGATGTGAAGTCAAAGAGAAGTGTTGTAATAAAAAGAATAATATAAATAATTAAAACGAAAATTATAACACTAATATTAATATTAATATAAATAATAATAGTAATTACAGGATGAAAAACATGTGAGAAATATCGTACATCAGGAAACTTGATATTTCTCAGATGTGCTCCACTATAAGCATTTTTCGTGCGCCATTTTTCAATATACAAAATATATGGAACGGCGCTGCCACCGACAACAACCGTTGATGTAGCAGGGGAGGCTCTTCCTTTCACTTCGATCATAGCTGTGTTCGGCAATGTACGTGAACGTTTGTTACCGTTCACATGCCTCTTATTTTTCAATCACCTCTAATGTATTTCCAAAGAAGTATTCAAGATAGGCATTACATTTTGATATTCATCACTAGACACGTTGTCGTTACAAACTCGCGCTGCACATTATTAAATTCTGAAATGCAGCACGCGGCTTGTCTTCGCTGGTCATATGGCTGAGTAGTGAGTATGTTATATCGTATAGATCGCTGATTTATGTTTAAATTACTCCATGTAGGTAATAGTTATGTTTTAGATGTTATAGAGGGGTTTATCAAATGTTATATATAGATAAATATTCGCCTCATCTTGTACTATCTGCTATCTTATAACCTAGAATATGATAATTCATTCAATATGATCTTATAACCAAGAATATGATATTTCATTCAATATGATCTTCTTAAAACAAAGAAAATTATATTTCATTCAATACGATCTTCTTATCACCGAGATTATGATCTTTCATTCAATGTGATCATCTTATAACCAATTATCTGATCTTTCATTCTTATAACCGAGAACTTGATCTTTCATTCCATATGGGCTCCAGTGCGCAGCGGCGTGCCACAAGGAAGCGTTCTCGGGCCTGTTTTATTCCATGCGTTTATTAAAGGATCTGCCAGAAGCTGTGTCTAGCGTGTACTCGATGTATGCTGACGACACAATAGTTTATAATAGTTCGCAAAAAGTACAGTTGCAAGGTGATATGCCAAATTGCATGCAAGGTGATATGCCCTGATGCCAAATTCGTTGTTCAAACTGACGCTTCAGCCTTAGGATTAGGTGCCGTTCTATGGCAGAGATGCAACGGAGAACATAGACCGATTTCGTGTATTAGTAGAAATTTGAAGAACGCCGAGAAGAATTATGCTATAATAGAGTTAGAATGTTTAGCTATTAAGTGGGCCATTAAAAAATTTCACTATTATTTATACGGCAGTAAATTCATTGTACGAACGGATCATGCTCCATTGATGTGGCTGAAGGAAAACAAGTGCCTTACAGCTCGTAGAATGCGCTGGGCTTTGTCATTGCAAAATTATTCTCCCGACATAAGAGTATGTAAAGGGTTCTGAAAATTTTCTTGCGGACGAGTTTTCTAGGTATCCAAGTTCTAGTGAGAACTCGGCTTGAGAAGGGGGGATGTGTAAGAAGGTTATCCGCACTACTTGTCGAATAGTATGTATGTTGTAAGGCCTAGCCAGTCAAGTTAGAGCGCCAGTCAAGTTAGAGCACCTTGTCTCTGGTGTCCCTGCGAGACTGACTGAGCTATTATAGGCTGTAGTACGCTATTCTCAGGACAGAGCGAAGTCCCTCTCCTCTCTATAGTTATAGTCTCTATAGTTATAGTCTCTCTGTAGTTTATTAGTCTACCTAGTAATGATCGTGATTCTAAACTGTTCTTGAATAAATATAGAAACTTTATAGCAATTAATTGAACCCAACATCATCACAACATGCATTTTTATATTCGGGAAATATTTCAAACACAACATCTTTAGTTCTCTGGGCATAGTTTCAGACGCACTACCAAAATAGGGCAATGTGCAATAAATAATTTTCTTACTATCGCATTCAGTCACAGTTTCAGAAAATTTGTTAGGTAAGAAGCGTTTGATTTTACTATACACAAGGCACGATGGAAAACCATTAAGCTGAAATATATTACGAATGAAATCGAATTCCAAATGCATATCATGGAAAGTAGAACACACTCTATAGCCACGGTATACCAAAGTTTGAAGACTATTCAATTTGAAACGGAATTCACTATGGAATTAGAATCCAACAATTGCTTGTAGTTTCTCGATTGCAAAATCACAGAGTCGGGAGGTCGTTTTCAGACTTCCGTTTATCGGAAACCGACATTTACCGGCTTAAGTATGAGCTTCTTTCGCTTCTGCTCGTTTCGTTTCAAATTGAATAGTCTTCAAACTTTGATATACCGCGGCTGTGTGTGTTCTACTTTCCATGATATGCATTTGGAATTCGATTTCATTCTTAATATATTTCAGCTTAATGGTTTTCCATCGTGCCTTGTGTATAGTAAAATGAAACGCTTTTCTGAAACTGTGACTGAATGCGACAGAAGAAAATTATTTATTGCAAATTGCCCTATTTTGGTAGTGCGTCTGAAACTATGCCCAGAGAACTAAAGATGTTGTGTTTGAAATATTTCCCGAATATAAATTTGCAGGTTTTGCTGGTAAATAATTAAAAAATTGGTACTTTCTTCAGGTATAAGTACGTTATTCCTGCTCGGATGCGATCAAACCTGGTCTATGAGTTCAGTTGTGCACGCTGTGCATCTGCGTACGTCGGAATGACGTCGCGTAACTTCTACATCCGAGTTTCTGAACACCGTGGCAGGAGCTGTCGTTCTAACTTGCCTCTCGCCAAGCCTCCTCATTCTTCCGTGCGCCACCATGCTGAACAATGTGACGTGGTTGTATCTGAGAGTGATTTCAGGATACTCGGTTCCACAATTCTGGCTGCTCGGATTTAAGAATTTTGGAGTCTCTACATATCTTCAAACGAAAACCGTGTCTCAATAATGCGTTTAGTTAATATAATCTGGAAATAGTGAATCGCTAGGCTTTTATATTCTTGTCGTACCCCTAGGACTAAGTTGTTCCAATCTAGTCCGTTTTATTTCGATATAATGTTAGGTCATGTTTAGGTTTTATGTCTGTCTATTGAATTTTGACTTATAAAATGATTTTATTCATTTTTAGTTTAGTCGAACTGATGATGGAGTTGGACTCCCAAACGTTTTCAATATCGATATGGGGAATTTCCTTGGCATTTTCTTCGCTTTTAAATTCTTTGTGAACTTGCGATATAAGCAGACTGAATATAAGTAGGTATATATTGAGCTATAGGCCCTTTTCGGCCTTTTTTGTCCGGTGACATGGCCATTTTTTAAGCCATCTGACAAACCCGTACCTGCAGTTACAAATTTCGCACCTCTGTTGTTGAATCATGTGCTCAGAAAGCTATGTAGGCTTTACAAATCGGCCTTCTACTAACATTGACTTTTCCTTTATTTTTTCCTTTCATCGCTCCATGTAAATCATCAGTCTGACAACAAAACTGCATGTAAATTGACCAACGTCCCACATCCATTAAAAACATTCATCGCGTATATACCTAACTAGGACTCAGAGTACAAAATAATAGCGTCCATAATTCGAATCATGTGAGATGAACATTCGGCTGGATGCATAAACACACAAGTTAGCCATTGAAAACACATCCGTAATTAAGATGCCAGCTTTTAGTGAACTAAAGCTCTCTCGATAAAATTTCATAGCCTAGTACGTAGAAAAAAATGAAACGCTTATCTTTAGATGAATTCGTGACAATCATAATGATCAATTGGATCGTTAAGATCTAACAATTTAACAAGCTTGTATTAAAATCAAACAACGGTCAAGTAACACTAACTCACGTAAATCTTCTGCTAGGTGATTCTTATACTAAATGTCTCTTTGTGAAAAGTCAAAAAAGGAAGATTTTAATTTCACGCTCTTGAGGTTTGTGACAAGATGAATTCGGTCCCCAAGATCTGTAGACTTTTTGAACGGTTCTGCAAAACTATTCGAAAACGATCGATTCATTGCAACATTTTCACTGTAGCAAGTGAGTTTAGGTACACTGGGAAAGCAAACAAGTTTATTATCAGTATTTCTATTAAGTGATGGAAGTTAGTTATACTCTTCAAATTTATCTAATAACACCCATCTCTTACCTTTCTAAGAAGCCTCTTCGCTTCAGTGCTTACTTTCTTTCAACCCCTACCGTCACATTGACAGTTATGGGTACAATAAAAAATAATTAAAAAAAAACTTTTTAAAAAACTACGTTTTTCTTGTGGACTAAAAAGTAGAAAATAAATTATGGCTCGCCCCAAAAAACGTGTGTCGGGCAGATTTATGATTAAAGCGAAAAGCACACAACACACGAATTTTGGAAATTTGATGGTGAACCTACAGCCCGACCCACGTTTTTTGGGGCGAGCCATAATTTATTTTCTACTTTTCAGTCCACAAGAAAAACATGGCTTTTTAGAAAGTTTTTTTTTTAAGTATTTTATTTTCTCCTTTTTAGTCCGTTGCTACACATGAAAAACGTTGTTGCGAGCCAATTTACTTGACTTGACCTACATAATATTCATTTTATTTTAGTTGGCCAAGCAAATGCACGAAAGAAAATTCTTTTCGAAGTTCTGTAGAAAATTGTATTCGATGGGATACATTGTTGTTCCCGTATTTATCTAGGTGAGTGGCTGTAATAAAGACATTTCATTGAATAAATTCGCCTGGAAACGTGCAACAAATTATTGATTATTGTACATTGTCATCGGGAGCTGAACTTCCTTAAAAGTTTCAGAGCGCTAGCTAGCGGGAAAGTTGGTGAAATATCGATTGCAAGATTTGATCATCACAGACAGACAGACGGGCACGAAAGCGAGCTAAGAAAAACGTGGTATTATTTACAAAGGAATCTGCAACTACCACATTAATTTATACTTTCTCGTACAATATATATCCCATACTACTGAAAACTACTCTAAAACTCATTGTTTCAGAAAATGATCGTATGGAAAACTGAACTATACTCACCTCATGGCGTTCTGCCATGACAGTCGTCAGAATCAATAATAAAAGGAACAGACACATAATAGATCATTTTATGTACTGAAGCATTGATTCTAGCGAATTACTGGAGATATTGACACCTGACTTGTAGTTGTACCTGAACTCTTGTACGAGTATCGCCGTTTCTGTAGCATTTACCCTATCCCTCAATTGACACTTTGTCTCTTTGAGTTGCTAACGTTGACATTTCTTACCAGCTTCGCTATAGCCTGGCACTTGAAACCTCCCGTCCATTGTGGCTGATTAATTTATTTTTTGAGAAATTTTCAATAATTTAGATCTTCCGCTTCGCTGGTGCTGTTCTTGTATGGCGAATTTCATGAATATCCGTTCAGTTTTGAAGGACTTATGAGTTGTTCGTTTGAGCGAAAAGTTAGGTTTTTATATTGAGTCTGCAGGCGAGTTCGCAAGCGAGTTCGGATAAGTGCCGTTTCGGTAATGTTACCAAACTCTGACACAATCGGGAGGAATTTTTAGAGCTCTTTTTCCTGGCATAACTTTTTCAAATCAGAACTGGTCTTGACAGAACTAACAACGGAGTTATTTCACAATGTGCTTATACGGACGTTGTAGAATTTTTCAGCTTTGCTTTTAATTAGTGAGCAAGAAGCCAACTTTTAGCATATGTAGCTAATTGAAAACGAACTGGACGAATAATTAATCTAACAACGCTCGCTTGGACATTTTGCGACTAAAAAGTTTTTTATTTTCAATTAGGTCATAACTGTTTAGGTTACGATCATTCATCTAAACGAAAATCGGCTAAACGACTGAAAAAAAGCTGTAACGACTGAAAAAAAATTTAGAACAGGTTTCAATGTTTAGACAATATTTTAAAACACGTACTCAGAATGTCGAAAAACAAGACGAAGTAGATTTCTTTCCGAAATTCTTGACGAATTTTCTCTTGAAACGATTTGCATGTGAACGATGAATGGACTACAAAACTCGATTCTCGATTTTCATAGACTTTCAGTATTTTCAGTATAAACAAATGCCGAAGAAAGTTAGTTGCGAATCTAAGAAAACTAATTAAGTTAGAATTGTAATAAGCGATAGATATTTTATCGAAGTCTAGGCTGGCTAAGTAAGATGGCACCAAAAATAATCACTGCAGACAGTTGAATGAAATACTGCGACTGATTGAGTTTAGTATTAGAGACGTCGTCGATACTTCAAGTGTTAGGAAGAAAAAATGCATAGTGCGGGATTCATTCCTCGTTAACAACTTTCAATTTACTCACAGTGATGTTTTATGGCTAAATTTCTATAATGTATTATATTTATTAACTTACACGCCTAGTGCTATAGTGTGTAACAAGAAGAGACGGGACCACAGCACGAGCTAGATTTATTTGTCTTGTAGGAAATATGCTTCACATCGATTGCATCGAAATAAGTAATTTACTCAGAGTGATTTTAAATCCATTAAAACTGATTAATTTAACGTGGGACTTCATGAATTTCATTTTTGCTGCACGTACGTAGTTTCTGACCCAACATATTGACCAATGGCTTTTATTAAGCTGCGTCACCGAGAGGAAAGATTTAATATCTACATACAATGAGCCGTCCTATAATTCTAGTTGCAATTAGAATTCAACAAGGAGTTGGAATTCACTATATATCAAGGGCCTTTCAAAGTCATTATTTTCAGATACGATAAATAAAAAAGCGTTGACTCATAGGATACATAACTAAGCGGAATAAAGCGAATTACTTCAGTGTGCCGACATACATGTGCTGATTCTGTTATTCCTAAGCAATTTAATTTTTTGGGTGACTTATTAAAGGTAATTAAAGTATTCAATCTATTGGAATTCTCCCTACCTCTAAAGTGGTGAATTGATACATATGATATCACCTGATTAGACTTTAATTATATAGAATCATACAAAAATCTAGAGTTACATTATTTACATTGAAGTCAATGAAGTTATTACATTTTTCGAAGGAATTCATCATTAGTCATGACTTTAAATGCAAAGTTACGATTATATATTGCCATTTATTCAAATTAAATCGACACGATGATCTAAAGATTTGGTCACGTATAAATAAATTGCCGGAGAAAACTATGAAATTCGACTTTTTATGTTATAAATTTAATGTACAAGTTTTTATGTAGTTAATTTTTTTCAAAAGTCATCAATACCGACTGAACTCTTATTCTAATCGCAAAAGTCTTTATAATTACTCTGATATAATCACTAAGTTGTTAAAGTATGGACTTGAATCTGTGCAAAGATATTCGATAAGTTGAAACCTATTGTACACATGCATAAATGGCTACGTACTTTCATTTCTCCACGCAGGTAAATAGGTGCGAAATGGTAGTGACGACATTATAACGGTGCTCGTGACATCACCAGCATTATAATTCAGCTTTTATAAGCGATCCTTGGTGAATGTCAAACTTTAGGCGCTCTAAATTTCATCACGAAGCGATAAGATCAGTAGTGAGAAGAACGTGCATAGAATAAATTTAATGTTAAAAAATATCACTCGAATGGCAGTTTGGCTTTGATTCATCACAGAGACTTAGCCGATGAACTAATATCCCTCGTTAACTATGATGGATATTAAGCTAGTATTATGGTAATTAACTGCCAACGATTATTTCCTACACCTATATACGATAACAGTAAGTTACACTTCATATTCATGGAAACGAGTTAGGAAGAGAAGGTGGAATAAATTATGTTGATTGAAGTTCTAAGGTTCGTGGTTATAGTCATATATGATAATCCAATTTTGTTATTATGTGCGTATTTTAATAGAACTTTGTTAATTTTACTGTATTACACAGCCTTACAATATGAGACGTACCTTTCTCATTCATGTCATATTAAAAATGTCCAAAGTCTAAAATGTCGGGTTTAGAAAAAAACTAAGTCACACATTTTACCTCATTTCCTTTGCTAACCCTCAAAACTTTGAGTTGCATCAAAACTTCAATCAGTTTCGTTGTCACTTGTCCCGAAAGCTCGTACTCTAACATTGCAAACTCAATGTGTACAAAAGCCGTGGAATATATGTCATAAAATTCATTTAAATATGGTTCCATAGCACAAAGGTGTTTAATGTTCATGAAAAGTACTTATTACGAATTAGAAAATGTAGGAAACAGGTTAATTAGTTTTTTCCAGAGAGGTGACGACCTGAACTGTTCGAGTTTAAATACTACGGATTTTTTATATAGATCTTCTATAACGTGTACAGAAAGTATACTTAAATAACAATCTTGATCAATAAAGTTTTTTTTACGAATTATACAATATTTATTCCCTAAAAAGGACGAATAAATTACAGCTTATCTTTTACCAAACTTACAAAATTTACGTTCTTTGAATCTATCACCAGCCTACAACTGATCTCCTGTACAGTGTCATCTCGATAGAAATCAGCTATTTGTCTTGTCAGACTAAATGTCCCTCTTAGTAAAGAACTCAGCAATGAACAAATTACCAGTCATTCTTGTTCGAACTTCTCACGGATCTACACTAAAATTTAGGTAATATTTGCAATTTATACGTAAAAGATAATATTCAACCGCATCAGTTAACAGGGACAAAGAATGTGCAATACATGACGCATGCTTCATATGTACAATATATTGGTATATTTTGCAATTCATTACTTTTTAACGGCAATGATATATAATAACTGCAAGACCATTCAGTAAATGCTTACGTTTAATTAGTAGTGCATATTTTGTGTGTTTCAACGTCTGCTCTAAGGGTTAATGCATCTCGTTGGAGTGCTTAAATTTCAATTTTGAGCCATCATACTTAGGTTCAAATATAAAACTCGGAACCTTTCACAGTGGGCTGGGTCTCAACGATAGTCGATTCTAATACTCTATTTACTCCTCTTCTAAAAGCTAAATTAACACCAGATTCTAATGGGCAGGTCTCCGTAATCAGCCCAATCACAGTTTTCTTGCACACTTCCAGCCATTATTAGCACATCTCTAGTTCAAAATAGCTCCCAAATCCAATCGATCACAGAATCGTGCATTACTACATTCACTCTTAAAACCTCATCCTGGAGGAGCTTTGCCGATCGTTAAGTGTTCGAACCCTGATGCAGCTTCCACTTCTCGGTGTTGGTACAACAGATTTATACTTTATAATTGCATCTCAATTAACCGCAACAACAGCAGTCAAACCCACAATCCCTTCTTATAATAACAGCAGTCAAACCCACATTCTCTTCTTATAATTACCCCATAATAATAAAGCACGACTCGACAATTACCCCAGATCACAGTATCACACCCTAATTCAACAAAGAGTAACCTCTTTCTTGAAGAGCATATCTCCTCAGTAAATCCTAATCACAACTGCATTTCTCAATGATCATGTCATTGATGGTATCGAAGCGTATTTTTCTGTCATGGTCGTAGTAGAGCATGTTGAGAGGCATGAGTTCCTTTGCACCACAGCACGGACCGTGTGTCGCAGTCCCACTGTGTATTTTCTGCACCATAGCCATGTGTATGTGCTGCTGTGCGTACAGGTAATCACAAGTTCCATTGCAGAAATTAGCCATGTACACCTTGGGAGCAACAATGAAGTCAAAGTTGTGCTCCGTGAAGTTGACAGGAAGGGGGAAGCGACAGCATCTGGTCTCAGTCAGGGAGCATTTGCCGCCGTCTGGGGAGCGGGCGAGTCGGTTCGCTTTGTCGCTCTCGTGGATGAACTGCACTTCCAGCAACGGCGCCTGCAAGCAGCACGTGCTATTAGAAAATATGACAATACTTGAAATGAATAAATTATTCATTTTAGTACTTTCCCATTGAAGCTATGGCGGAGCATGCATCTGTTTAAACTATAAGAAGCATTATCCTATATATAGCAAAAAAATATTCAGATGCAAATAAACTTTTCTTCCTATTATTTTTAATAAATACCAACGGGAATAATTTTGTTTTCATCAATGATACTATAATTATTCGGCATCAAAGCAAAATTAAATAAAAGACAGCGAGTTTTATTATTCTGCTTAACCGAAAACACCTTGATCTCAGTTTTTGCCAATAGTATTAATCCAAAGCATGAGAACTATCTCACTTTCTCAGGTTCCTCCTTGGAGTTAGTGACGGCAATTTGGTTGTCGTCCGGACCCTTCATGATGACGATCATGCCCAGGTTGTTGTCGGGGTTCGTGGCCCAGTCCGCCACCATCGCGAACACTGGGTACCGAATCCACGAGCCTTTGTTGTGCTCCAAGTTCACCGTGTCGACGGACAGCATCTGGAATTATTTCATTTTGTTAGAGATCGTATGAGCATCACTCATTAATAAATGTATCACTTATCTTGAATAGATAGGAATTTTTAAATTTTGGTGTAAAATTAAGTGCTTGAGAGATTATGATGAATGAGTCCTCGTTGGCATTGAAAGAAGGTTTATTATATTGCTTTATATTATTTCGATTTTTGTGTATGTGTTTGAAGCTTAGCTTGTCACATATATCGGCTGTTCGGGCGTTTATCAAGAATACTTATTGTGTCCAAATGTTACCTGGATATATGATATAGGATTGGACTGTGATAGGAAGGAAAAGGAGGAACAGGATGGAGGAAAGAGGTAAGTACCTATGGGATCAAAAGTTGAAATTTGAAATTGAATTGAAAAATAGAAATTTAATTTAAAAGAAAAATATTGTTTCCATTTTCGGAAACATGAGTAAAAATAAGATTCTTATCTTTTATGTGAAACGTATCTTTGAAAGCATCTTATAAAATTAAAATAAATAAGCTATTAAAATAAATAAATTGAATTTACCCGGATTAAAGATTACCGGAATGACTTATTTTGGACAGCGGGATTCCTAATTAAATTGCAGCAATTTTTAAGCCCAGACAAACGCAGGGAATTTTAGTTGGAAATATTTATATCGGTGCCTGCTAGCTGCTTTGCGCACGAAATTCTAATTCCTGGACCAGAGTAGTCGAATATGAAATCCGCTATACCTATCGAGTCGCGTTTTCACTTGGACCCTATATAACTTTATTCTTAATCAAAACAATAGACAAAACGTAAGGTAGAATGGAAAAAACTTTTTTCGAAGCATGTTGAAAATAAAATTAATTCCAAACCATCAAAATAATTTTCTCAGCCTTACAAGTGTAAGTCGAAAAGTAGTTTTGTGTTAGATGGGGTTTTAATTGATTTTTTTCAACTGCGGTGACTTTGATTGAAGATTTATTAACGAGATATGGGAACGGAATTATGTATTACAAACAATGGGTTATCCTGATAGTAACAAGGAAATTTTAAAATGCACCAAAATTTAGTGGTAAAATGCGTCAATTTTTAAAATAAGCTTCTTTTTGCGATTATGCGAATTTGAAAGTATTATATCACATCCGGGTATAACCTGTCTCAGGGGGTATTGCAAATACTAATTCTTATAGACTCAACAGTGTCATACTTCAAACAAAAGAATAAACACTCAAACACGCACATATATCTGTTACGGAATAGTCGGTTTACCAGTCCTTGTTCCATCATCCAGTCGCTTATCGTGCTGCTAGAATACTTTTTTAACAAATAATAATTAAAAACCGTGTTCAGCCCCAGAAATTAACTTAAAGCCCATTTCAACTGAAAATAAATTTTTATGTCATTATCCCTATAGCATTATAGCATTATCCCTATATGAAGAATATCGTGGATACGCACCCCTTAGCAGCCCAATATATTTAATGAGCCAAGCTCCCAAACAACGCCTACAAACTTTGACAAATATCAGAAAAATATGCGACAAATAAAATACGTATAAATTATAATGAAAAAATATTGACAGCGATTTGTATAATTGTTTATCCTCAAACATCATGCGATATGGCAGCAGAAATTACAGTAATCATCGCATTACATTCGATTTGATTTAAAATTATGCAATCTAAGCGTTGAAAAAATTAAGTCAGTTATTATTTTATATCAACGATAGGGCAAAAAATAATTATAAAATGTCAATTGCTGCTCACGTTCATTCTGATGTAGTTGTTCTTGTCGACGGGCGCGCTGACTTTGTAAATTTCTATGACGTGCTTGGAGCCTGGAGCTGATCTCACAGGCTTGATCCACAAGTGGATGAAGGCTTGGCTAATCTCACCGTGACTCATCTTGAAATACATTATGTCACTCGTGTTCGAGTGCTGGAAGTCGAACGGATAACCTGCAAGCAAAAAGATATTTAAATAGAAGGACGTCTTCCTCTGCATGAATATTTATGGTTAATGTGGCAGCCTGTCAATTTGAGAATGCATCTTATGTATTTCAATAATCTTTAGAGCTTTGTGTAATCTGAAAGACTGTTTTCTACTATATTTCGATTGGAAAATCCCAATTGCTCACCAAATTCTCATGTTGGAATTAATGAAAATTGATGTGACAATTACGTGGATTTATGCGTGACCTCGGTCTTTGCAATGACATTAACTGCGGAGATTCTCAACATTTGTGAAATAAATTAATTAACATTTTTTATCGAGGTGATGCGACATCCACTTTATTACCAGTTTTATTCTAGTATACTATAGTATGGAACGGGTGCCTGCAGCGTAGAAGCACGTAAAACAAGATGACATGTTCAATTATTTACAGGGAAGAAAGGTTTCAAAAAATTTCAGCTGTATTTGACTACGCACTCTTCATCTGTTTCAGAAACGTTAGTTGTAGGTGATGGAATATAATGGAATTTACTACGCACTCCTCACCTCTGTCATGAATGTAAGCTATAATTGACGAATTATAACTGCGCACTCACCGCTTTTGTCATGAATGTCAGTTATAGGTGTCGGACTATACTGTGCACTCTTCGTCGCTGACAATTAATGTTTCAGATATTTATGGAGATAATAAGAAGCAGATAACGACGCACTTACGTTACTAACGCATCTAACGCCAACAATGTTCATAGTTAAAAATAATTCAACGAAAACCACGCAACACCAACGTTTACAACACTTCATGGCCAACCGCTTTTCAACGCGTATCAAAGTAACAACTTCAAAAGCGCCATAACGCCTAACTAAAGCATAGTAATTAACGCTCTACGCTTATAGAACGCTCCAGCTTTACCAGCGCTTTAATTCATGCCACCAGTGCTTCTATGTAACAATTTAATGAAAAATATGCGAGTAGAAGAACTATGACCGTGGTTTTAGAATTAAGATTGGAATACGATGCTGCTGCTGTAGTAGCAGTAGCAAAAGCAGCATACGCACAAACATAATAATTGTTTTTGAGTCTAACATTGCTGGATTACATCGTGCGTGTGAATATTACGATTACAAATATTCATATAATGCAGCCAGGCGAATGTCACGCATAAATGAATACTCATTGCATGCAGAAATCTAAATATCCAGCAAACCGAAATATTCACAGTTTTTACGCATACACAATTACACATGTCATACAATTCAAATACAGAGTACGCATGCATGCAAATATCACGTATCTAAAAATATTTATAGCATTTCAACATGAAAAAATAAAGCATGCACAAATATTCGCAGTGTACAGCCACGAAAATATCACACATGTACGAATAATATTCTCGGCATGCATTAATGCAAATATCGCGCATCGAAAAATATGCAAGGTATGTTATTATAAAAATATCACAAATGCACATTCATAATATTCGCAGCATGCAGCCATGCCAATGTCAAAAATATCATCCGTGTCAAGTGGATGGGATGGA
Source organism: Hyalella azteca (assembly GCF_000764305.2). Taxonomy (NCBI): domain Eukaryota; kingdom Metazoa; phylum Arthropoda; class Malacostraca; order Amphipoda; family Hyalellidae; genus Hyalella; species Hyalella azteca. The sequence continues at coordinate 218,975 of NW_025942115.1, read as the reverse complement.
TATGGACATATCTACTCAATCGGCATGCGATGTAGGCTAGTCTTAATTACAGGCATTGCAACAACAAACTTAGCAGCTCATAAGTATCACTTATTAATCCGTTCTATTAAGGTTTCCGGAAACCGCCAAGGCCGATCACACGAGCTTTGTTGTGGAAGGAAGGCTGCCCTTCTCGTGCATGGGAGCAAGCTTGCTCTGTTTTCAGGGTCATTGTGATGTTTCTGACTAAATTGGAAATTTTTCCAGTGGGAGATAAAAATTCTTTGTCGAAAAGAAGAGGAAGAACGCGAATTTAGAAGATACATTTTTTTACCAGCATATCGTAAACTTGCCATTCGAAGTCTTTAATAGAAGAAATACCATTTAATGCCTTGAAATATCGGTCATTCGTTGGTTGATACAAATTTATTTATACATATAAAGTTCTTCTGGTGGACATCTATTTTGTATAAATTTATTCACTTTAATTATCTTTCTACTTGACTGCGCATCTTAGTGTTCTGTCATTTATTTCTCAAGTGGGATCTAAAATATAGAACATCCTATTTACCGTAGGATCCTCCAACTTCTGTAATTTTTCCTTTTCGCTATTCTCTGAAAATAACGGAAATCAAAGTCGGCAAAGAAATGGTCATTAAGTAACTAACTGACGGCCATGGATTCATGACTTAACGATACATGCAAGCAAAGCAATTTTCATTACGAGATTTCATTCAATCAAGGTGGCAAAAAACTTGACCTCATCATCATTGTCGATCATACAAAGCTACTCAATCGCTGGCAATAGACATTGATTCTGGAAAAATGCTAGCTATACTGAGTCAGCGTTTTCCGACGTGTCTGCATGGCAACAGGCTGACCGAGTAATCGCGGTTTCTTACTCATATTCTTGAATAAATGAGTTTAGTCACAGAAAACTCCACGAAAATTTTTAACTAGTCTTTATTCGCTGAAAAACTCAAATCAGAAGAGCCCAATTTCGCTCCACCTGCTCTATAGAATATTGCCTAAAACTAATATTCTGATCTTACGTATGGTTCTGATCTTAAATAGGTTCTTATATGTCCGATTTCATTGTTTATTTATTAACGATAATTTAACGACAATTTACGACAAATAAACGTCGTAACGCAACGCAAGGTATATTTTCAAAAAGTAGTTTGTAAAATAACATTCAAAAGCAACTAATAACTGTTTATTTTCAAGGCAGAAGATTTTTTGGATCATGCACATATATAATTACCATAATTAGGACCGTGCTCTAATGTGATCAAATTTAGCATCATTGTTTTAATAGGTCCCAGCTCTATTAAACAATTTCTAAAAAATTCGAACACGCGCTCTGGATAAATAAAATGTATTAAAAATGTGCGCGTTAGAAAAATTTTAAACACTCCCCGGTTGTTTACACAACATCGACGAGCAGTGTCAGGTAATTAAGAATATTCCAGAAGTCTCATAGACGCAGTATTCTAGGTATAAATAGTTATCATACGCATGATTGCATATATTTTAACTCGTTTACGTAAAGAATTGATTATCACTATCAGCAGAACAAATATTGCAAGCCTAATATGCTGACTCATCACTTAATTAATTACCCGAAGAAGAATTGCGTCCCAAACCAATCAAAATTTAAAGTCTCAGCAGAATTTCTGTCAAATTTATAAATTATTTTCTTAATTTGTCAGAAATAGATGATAGTATACACGATCAGCCTGAGGAATAGGCACGCTCGAGACATTATCAATAATGTCCAACCCTTGTCTTTTGGGTTCAACAAACTTAACCTGTCTTTATGACTCCACATAGCAGAACCATGCAGCATTCAGTGCTTCATCAGAACGAACCGTCAAAATGTCCCACCACGACTGCTGTAACTTAGTAAGTTGACGCTACGGATAACGTATCATTTTACTCATGTATATTTCCTCGTTACATGTTCATGGATAGTGAAGAAAAATAAATTCAGGGAATATTGAAGTCTTCTTTGCAGGTAATAATATTAACATTAATAAAGGTTATATTTTATCAGGTTGCTCCTATGCTCATATATATTTTACTAAAGTTTTTTTGTTTCGGACTATCTTCAGTCCCTCACTAAACCATGCCCATCTATAGCAACACTTGCGGTGCCTTAACAAAATTACATGTAGAAGTAAGCTAACCTCAATTTATACTCAACACAACGACCAGCAATACCCGTTATGGTCATGAAATGGCATGCCACCAATCCCTGTTGATGGATAACGGTCCGGTAACAAGAGAAGCGTCTGTTGCCAAGCACGCTGAAGTTGACTTCCGCCATTGTTTATCTCCATTGAAGGCTCCTTTTTAAGTCCTAATTATCGTGAGTACCAGAATGATAAGCCCTAACTCTAGGACATCGCAATTAAAATACCTCCGTCTTATCGTTCCGTGTCCTTTACGATTACACCAGAGGTAAATTATCCAGCTTAATTGAGGTCGTAATGACAAGCGGGCATATCGCCATACGCCGAGCGGGACGCACGCTCTGCACGCACGCGCGACCAGCAACGTTTCCACGAGACTTCGCCAAAATTCACCGTTGAAATTCCTTGAGAATTTACGCGCACTTGACTGTTTAAAGGTTATTTTGTGATTTATCACATTTCTAACAAAAAATTAATCCTTAAATTTTATTCTCAAATCCCAGACGTTCGCAGTATTGATGATCTTAAAAACTGCTCACGAACGCCTTTGTTTTACTTAACGAAATATTTGCTGGGCAGGAAAGTTTGCTTGGTATAATGTACGCGGACAAAAAGGAATTCCATGCACAACTTGAAGGCTCGTATATTCAGAAGTATTCAGTAGAATATTTCGTCGGTAAAATAGCGGTGTTGCAATATTATGGTAATTGTGGCGCATATATAGTATATTTTAAAACTCGAATGAAATTTTAAATTGAAAAATTCAGTCACTTATATGATAATAAAGAAAATAAAAAGTTTTCGTGACTAATTTTAAAGTTCCTACTAAAATCCATTACAAAATGTAATGTAATTCAAATTATTCTAATGTAATAATCAATTAAATATATTCCATTACATAAGCAGCGTGCACTAGTCAGATTACCTTCAAGGCAATTGAGGTTAGTTGAGATTGATGGTTAATAATTCAGATTTTTTAATCCAAAACATGAATAAGTTTTTATGTCAATGACGGCATTAGATTTCGACGGCTTCGAATTGGTGATTAATTTGCCTTTTATTTTGATTTAAAATAACTGAACTCGCAATCATAATAGCTCTCAATTAACAGGATTTTATTGGGACATTTCAAACTACTACATAATTCGAAATTCATTGAAACCTGGTTCAAGCGTTTCTTTCTATGAATGAAATTTTTCTATCGCTATGGTTCCTCCACATGGAACATAATGCCAAGATGAAAGAAGTGTTGCTTAAAATTTGTCCATGAAATTCATGGGTTAGTTGTCGCAGTCATGGTTGAATTAATACAGTATTAATTCAACCATGGTTGCAGTAGTTATGCGGATAAACCGTTATTATATAACGCTCACTTCTGGCATTCGCAAAATAAACATCAATCTGCTCCTCGTATTGATGTTGGGCATCAAAATTTTTCCAAGAACATGAAAATTTAGCCTTGGTAAATAACCTTTATTCCCACTGTTTCAGTATTACCATTCAAAAGCACGCATTCAATAAACAATAAAATGAAAACTAACTGTCCAATCAAAAGAGCAGTAATCAAAATTCACTTCGATCATGCCACGATTATTTAGTCCCAGGTATGAGCTCACCAGCTCCCGAGTATGTGTTTCAGTGCTCGGTTTGTTGTCTCGACAAGAGAATTTGATGTGAACGGCTGCTGATAACATCCCACACTAGCTCCTTCATGATATTAATTTCCAATTTATTTCACTCTTTACATGTATAAGCGTGTGCTGGAAGTCTCTTTAAAATCGTTAAACTTAAGTAGCATGAAAACGTTTCTGTCACTTTACTCTGCTGAACTATTTTACCAGCGCTCACCACTAAACGTACCAGTCTCCCGGTCCTCACCAGTAAAAGTACCAGTCTCCCGGTCCTCACCACTAAAAGTACCAGTCTCCCGGTCCTCACCACTAAAAGTACCAGTCTCCCGGCCCTCACCATTAAAAGTACCAGTCTCTCGTGGCGTTCAGCAGGATTGGTTCAAGGCAGCAACAACGGACAACTTCTCAACTCACTTGACCCTGCAACGAGAGAGCGCACAGCTACAGCAGTAACACGTCGCACGACCGCAAGCATGTCAAGCGAGTCGTGGCCGTTTTGCGGTGACAGTAATGGACTATCGTGGTAGTAATGGGCCATCGTTGTAGCAATGGACTATCGTGGTAGTAATGGGCCATCGTTGTAGCAATGGACTATCGTGGTAGTAATGGGCCATCGTTGCAGCAATGGACTGTCGTGGTAGTAATGAGCTATCGTGGCAGTAATGGGCTTTAAGGTTGTAAGTGAGCTTGGTGGTTGTAATGGTCTATAGTAATCACATCGGTAGTTATAATGGTCGCTAGTGAGAGACTGTGCCTAGCTACAGGGCAATCAGCTGCTAGCTCAGTCGTCGGTAAGGCTTGCGGTAAAGTAATAAAGTTTGGTGGGTCAGTGTCACGGAAGGACGCGTGCGAGGAGTTCTTTATAAGATCAATAGTCTACAGGACTCTCCGGCGCCATGCCAGCACCTGCACGGTAGTTGTGAAATGTTATGAGAGTTGTGGTCGCGTCGGCCGCGTTCGGCGAAAATCATGCAAGCACGGAGCACTGCACATATTTCACCTATACCAAGCCATGTCTTGCTTGCCAGACTGGGTGGAGGGAGTGGGTGAAAGATCTTGGTAATATGGAAATCAACCTTATTAAAATGAGGCAAAACTTTTTCTAGCGACGTCCTCTTAACTGTACGCTAGTAATAGGTAGTACGCTACTGAAGTACTGGTACAAAACCTTACAATGAATTTCAGTGCTTTTGACATCAAGCTGACGCATAATACAGAATCAGAAGAATGAAACTATTAAAAAATATATACATAAGACCTGGATTACATTTATGATCAAGAAGTTAAGATTACGTAGAGATCATTTAAATTGTTCAGCGGTGAAACAAGAACACTAGGTAATTTCAATGCGAAAAATTCCACAGTGAAAAGTCCCTATCACGATAATTAGATCCGTTGAGTTTGTACATTTTCAGGTACGCTTGCATAGCTATTTGTGTTCAGGTAATTTAGTACACATTTTTGAAACAGTTAAAAAAATTTTATTGGAATGAAAATGTAGCGACTTATTAAATCGCATGTTCTGATTAAAAAAGTAAAAAAATAAAAAAATTAATAGCGTAAATGAATTGATCATTAATTAAATTATCTGCTAATCGCTGGCAAGTAATGGCAAGAACAGGCACAGGACAATGCTAACAATTCAAGTGGCACAAACACTGCATAAATATATTAATTTAACCTCGATGTAAGATAAAGGAAGACAACCACGGCATTAAATAATAGGCCTCGAGCGCAGCTGAAGAGGACAAGAAGAGAGGCCACTATTTTGTAGGCACTTCAAAGTAAAAGATCTTGAAGGTACTGGCTGAAAATTTTATCCGTTTATCCATTGCCTTAAAACGATCAAAACATGGCCTAACCCTTTCATGATTTCCATCAAGCTGCGCAATGCAGGAGTATATCCCTCGTGAAGTTTGTGCACAATATAGATGGAGGTCAGGCGAATAGGCTTCTACTTCTTTTATACATGGCAGCACATAGCCTACATGTCTCTGACGACCACTAACTCGACAACTCCTGCTCCTCCATATGGCGCCTTCACTACCCCGGTTAAACCCCTCCACACACAACACACCTCCCCTCGCTGTGTGATTTGGCACCACGTGTGTCGTCGTGCTGCTCCACTGAGTGATGGTGGGCTAAACTTGTAGGGTTTCTTCCCTTACACGGTGCCAGAGGATTTTTAATATCTAATCATAATGTTGAAATAGTTGTATAAAAACATATACCATGGTCGGCTTATTTCCAATGCAACCTGGCAAAACTTAGAAAGCAGTATGAACGTAACAAAGAATTAATAGGTAATAGAAACCTAAACAATGCAGAAATTCGTTCTAACTCAGAGTTTGATATGTGTGTGTATTTCAAAACTTACTTCCTCATGCTTTTAGTGTTTTTTAAAGCAATGATAAAAAATAACGCTGCTGCTTAAAATCGTATTTTTACGATTTTTATATACCAAAGCGTTATAGCAAAGCTTTTATACCTCATGCATTGCCAAACCATGCGATAATTTTTTGGAAGACTGTTTTTAACCATCTTTTTGGTTTATCATTCGTTTTGGTTAAAACGAATGACACAATCGCTAAGAATTCCTATCAACTTTTTGCCAAAAATCGTACATTAACTAATATGACCATCCCATCTGCTCTCCAGTCCGCATTATGACTTAGCTCTCCAGTACATATGTCAATAGCTCAAACCATGTGCAGTTTCGTATCTTCCTGCAGCACTTATTGTACGCTTGCAACCCTAATTAAGAAGCCCATCGATCTTGCTGATCATTCTGCCCGCAACTGCAACCCTATAGAGTAGTCGCTAAGTACAGTCACAGCCAATGCGCGTTAGGTAGTATACGAATAATCATTAAATGGTACTTATGAACAATTCTAGTAATCATCTATTGGTGATTGCTCGTAGTCCGATCAATAATGCAAAGGGTAATTGGTGAAGTGTTTGAAATCACCCAAGGTCATTTGGCATACTCCGAGCAATCAAATCTATATTGTTTAGTCTGAAAAAAATGGTAAAGCACTCGCATTGAACAATTCAAACAAACATTCAACAGTTCAAACAATCATTGAACAGTTCAAACATTCATTGAACAGTTCAAACAATCATTGCACAGTTCAAACATTCATTGAACAGTTCAAACAATCATTGAACAGTCATCGCTGCGCTAACGCACTATAGAACTGCGAAGATGTGGCTGTACAGTGTACTGTACCCGTACAATGTACACAGTTCCAGGACATAGCACTCATATCTCGATGCTGCATTAAAAGTTGCTGTAGAAAATAAGAAAAAATTTTCGTCCTGAAACTGGAAATCCAATGACTGAACTGCAGCGCAATGTGATTAAAACAATTGCAGCCAGCAAATAAAATTGCGTAGAATTTATAATGCAAATCGCTCAGCCATGCTTGGATACATAAGAAACCATGATTATATATGTGATGATGGAATGCCCAGTGTAAACACTGAAGTAGAATAGGCTGATTCTAGAGCCCTCAATCATATGATGTTTAGAGCAGCATAATTCACTTCGCCAACTAAGTTGAAGGTAGTTCACCCTGCATATGCAATGGTAGGCCGTATGTATGTAGACGCATTCATCTGACCTTCATCACTAGCAGCTCTATATAGTAACGGGAAGTGTGTGGCCCATATATTGGCTCAGCTTCATGCCTTCATTTTTGCTCGACTTTATTATGATATGCAGTTTTCATAATATTCATCTACCTCCTATACTTGGTCCACAAAATTCAACGAAAATTCAAATCAAAGATCAACTGGCATTAACTTGGGCGCATAACAAAATTAAAACGTTAATTGTTCGCAGATGCATTCATAAAGATGAAGGCTCAAATATTGTACCATGAATAATAATAGTAAGTAAACAATCCGATGTAAAAGTTAGACGGCTGAAGAATATTACTTTTACATTGTCCTCGTTTTTCAATTTTGCATTAAAATTGCTTGATCTGACCTGAAAACATTAATATCTTGATGTAGAACTATGGAATATGCGGAAGATTTTCTAATGTGTCATTATATACGGGCTCGAATTTTTACGAGCGAATTCTACAAACGTGGATTTTAAATTATTTTAAGTAATGATAGCGACATTGCATTCATCTGGAGAATATATGAAGAGCCTGTCAATCGGCGCAGTTTAAATCGAATGTACAAGACTCTGCGAATGCTTATATGTACGGTAGAAAAAAGGTGTTCATCTACGTTAATGAATATAATTATGTCACGGTCATGGGGTATGTTAACACTAACAAGCAAATAATTATCGTGCATTACGGGTGCATAAAAATAATAGATGCTGGTGTGAAGAAAACGTGCTCACAAATAAGCGAGTTGCAAGCCAAGACCTGAATTCGGCAATTCTTTTCTTAGGTTTGGCTGGGAGCAGAGCAAAGCACATGTGCATCCCTCATACACAGTCATATATGCACGATTATTATGCAGGTCACCTGGCAACAATGCACGGTGTTGCCAGTAGGCTCAACGAAGCGAGTGAGCAGTTTGCTTCTGTATCAATTCTGCGCGGTATTCTGCGCGGTATCAATGTTTTTTGTACGAATGCGCAACTATTCGATGTTACGTTGCGCTATTTTTTGATGCAGAGAAATTAAAAAAAATTGCAAAGCTTAGTCAAGAAGAAAATGAAACATTTCATTAAATTTGTAGGAATTTTCAGTAGTTGGGTATAATTCCAAGTTTAACTAAGTAATCCACTTTAGCGAACGATATAGGAAAAATGTCCCCTAAGGATTATTGCAACCTTTACACTCATTTGATAATCGACGAATTTGATTAAAATCGTCATTTCTGCTTTATTGATTCGCAGTTGAAAATATGCCAAGAATAACAAATCCAATCACGCACACGAGCCGTGATTTTCTTCAATCTCTGCTCGAACATTTTGCTACGCAAGTTAGTGAGACAAATTATTCGAATGATGCAATTATTATTAATTTTAATATTTTTATTATTATTGTTATCAATAATATTAACATTATTATTAATTGATATCATTTTTGTTACTATTATTACTTTGGGCTGCCGCAGCAACGTGATGCAACACACAAAGATTGATGAATTTGTCAAAAATTAGCCTAAATATGGAAACAAAGCATTCGAGCACCGACATGGGGATTCAATTGTACCTATGGTTGGTACCGTGGATGGAATGCCACATAAAACTCAATTTAGCGCGCATGGTGAGCTACTTCGCTGCGTAACTCCAAGATTTAAAATCTGTTTTTCCTACGAATTTCTCTACTTATCGTAGAGAAAACAATGAATACCTATATAAAGGTAAGTAGCATCGTCAAATTAGTAACACAAGCTGTATTTAAATAATCATAGAAATTATTGATGAAAGAATGAATATGTTAGTATAATTGTATTTGCCAACTTCCTTCTCTGAATAAATCATACGAATTTTACATAAATAATAAAGTAAAATTTCTAACTTATCCAATTTTATATGCTCCAATTAAGGCAGGACCCATAAATTCACTTACAAGATTTAAATGAAGTTATTAGTATTATAGTATATGACAGTGGTTAACCAATTAAGAGTTAATTTTCTTTCGCAGTTTTTCACAGTTAAATTCGCATGACCAATCCATGGCTTTTTTCTAATTTTTAATTCGATGTTGCTTTGCATAGTCCCACGATATTAACGGAATGAAGTATTACTTCTATGCCAGCAATGTCGTACTTAATAATGATTTTTTTTTACCCTCGCATTGATAGCCGAAATATTCCTACATGGACTATAGTATCCAAAATAAAATTGCGAGACTTTCTGAGAAATATAGGAAATTTTTCTAAAACATGGAAATTAACAAATGGATATGAAATATTTGTTATGGAACTCTTTTGAAGATTTCCTTGACAAAATTTGTCGATATTGGTGAAGACAATTGACTGATTGCATGGAAAAAGTAAATTTGTTTCCGGAAGCATTTCAAGTCTTGGAAAAGGTGAAATGATAATTAGGATAAAAGAAAGCTTAGAAGTGGCTTTGGATTTTTCGAGAAAATTTGCATGTTATTAAGCAGACTTTGTTGACGATTGAAATGTAAAAATGTTATGGTACGTTAGGGTAACTGTGCGTACCACTTGAAAGTGAACGTTTCAAAATGAATGAAATTGTATGCTTAATATTTCATTTAAAATTAGTTCAATTGCACGAGCTTTAATTGATCATGATCAGGTTTAATAAGTGAAAGCATTCAATGCACAAGAGGGAAGTTTAATATAACTACTATACGTAAGGCGATCACAAAATTAGATAAATTTTAGAAAACAGACTGAATTATTCAAGGAATTAGAACTAGAAGACATCTGTAAGAAACAAGGAAATCAAATAAAATATGAATGAGTAGAAAATCCCTAAGCGAATATTTTTGACTTACGATCTTCGACGGGAATGAAGATCTTCTTATCGCTGAACTCTCTCGGCATGTCTCGTTGATAGCTGGTGTCCCGAGTCATATTTTCGTTGCTCTCATCGATGCTTTCTTTTAGTCTCTTGATTTCAGGGTTTGAGCTCTCAATAATGCCAGTGACGTTGGGCGCCGAATCCAGATGTAGCTGCTGCAAAATATGGATCTGAATTTGCTTGATTCGAAACAGTTTCCTTTCTTCAAATTCTTGATCGTATATCGGAATATCAGGCGAGGCAGCCGCGGAAACCGTCTCGGTTTTGGGTGCGTTCGGAGGAACTGCTGGTTGGGTGTTCTGCAGGTTCTGTTTTCCAGCTCCTCCATGGTTCCGATGCGGTCTTGGATTTCTACTCTGATCTGCGCTTGGATGCTGCTGCAGGCGACTTTCGTGATCGTGTCGGTGTTTATTGTGGGGAGTTTGGTTTTGCCCAAAACTGTGACCACTGTCCAAAATTGGTCGGTCATAACTGTACCGACTGGATACCCCATCTCCTGGAAGAACGTATTCATTGTTTAAGGGATTGACTCTACTATTTAATTGTATCACGGTTTTCGCGTTGGACAACGTTACTAAGTCTACAACAGCTAGCGAGACGCCCATGAGAGTGAGAACTCGAAGGCACAGACTCATGACGACTAGAACTATTCTGAGTCTTATCACTGACGAACTTATGATAAAACTGACTTGAACACGTCGCCGTTCAGGGTTTTATGCCAACCGAGTCGCGCACGCTAGAGGGCGCTTATCACGCGCGTTAACAATCTCTTGTTACGCCGAGACCACCAGCTCAACTCAGCAAAGGTTCACCAGTTAACCCGGTGAAGTAGAACCTAGGGGCGTGGAGAACTTGCTCGTGGGCGTGGTCACCTCAACATCACCATCCAATGGTTTAAGTGTAACGCTCCTCATTGAAGACTTGTACACAATGAAAACGGTTTGTAAATCACTAAGTTGCGAATTGACAGGCATCGCTTGATTGAAAATCCCTCGCAGATTATGAAGATTTGAACCTAGATTTTATAGATTTTAGAAAATTATACTGTAGAAGGATCGATTAACAATTATTCATAATGATTATTGTAATTATTCAAAATAAATATAGTTTCATAATGAAAAATTTCGCGGTGTCATCAAGTCTAAACTTTAGTTCTCAATCTCTTAAATTCTGCGATCAAATTTTGATTGAGAAATCAAATTAACAAGCTGTGCGTATGATAGCTTAGTGTTTGATGTCGCTATTATGTACTCCGTACATGTGAGAACATATAATGTGAACAATTGTCTAAACAAAGTTTGCAGCAGTAGTTTTATAGCGATATCTGTGTAGCTTTGCTCCATTGTATAATGTGCGGAGCTTCTTAACATAGAACACCACTTCAAATAAAACCAATATGAATTATAGTGAAAATTTATCGATTGGAGACTATTAATAGCAACTTGTAAAATCATAACTCAACACGACACAAAAAAATTCAGTCCAAAATATTTATCACTCACTGATCTGTTGAAATAAATCATATTTTATAAAAAATATGAAAATAGTATACAAATATAGTTTTTAGAGAATACGAATTAAAATTTGTTCGTTAGTTATGGAAGAAACTCTCAGTGAATATCCCAGATTTTAGTTCGTTCCAGCCCATAGATAATTTCCACCCATAGATAATTTTACCGGTGAACTGACACTTATCATTGTTAGTAAATCCGTTGAGATGAGTGGAGGAACAAAATAATTGAGGAAAAATGTTACACACTTCCATCATGCAACTTACAACAAAATCAAGTAAAGTTGAATGAATATTTTTGACCCTGTAATAATGACGCATAGAATGAATTAGAAACTTTTTTATACATACAATTTTTATATATATACACGTAGATATATATATATATTGTATTTTTAGATATTTAAAGTTGCTGAATTTTATGAGCGCATTGCTCACTATACTTGTCTTGTGATCATGAAATTAAATTTTTGAGCAAAGTTCCACACAACTTCCGTTAATTTAAGAGTTTACTTGGCATTGAGCTATTCAATGAAATTTCTGATTAATAAAATCGCTTAAGCAGCTTTAAAAATATATTTCCTGAAGAAAATTTACCTCATATCTGACGTATAATTGTACGTCAATGTAAGAAATTGGGTCTATTGATTGCCATTACTGACCGACTACAGTTTACACAGGAGAGTTTACACAGGAGAACATTTTCCCTCCGCAGCGTCGCGTCGCAGCTTCGCACAGCGGCGAATCCTTCTTTACGTCACGTGCCTGCCGCGTTGGGGTGATTGCTTGCTTGCTGTCGAAGTGGCCTTACTTTACACGAGGGTAAGTGATAACTATTAAATACAAATCGGCGATCATTGATGTGACTTAATAACAAATTCAAGATAATCAAACTGCATACAGTGCATCATAAAGTAACTTGATTAAATATTTTTGTGTCAAGTTTGTCTGTCTCAATCGTGACCTTAACGTACGCTAGCTGATATTTTGCGTCTGTAATTTTCCCCATGAAAATATATTCAAATAGCTGCATTATTTGACTTCGAGATTGTAGAATAAGAGACACTAAGATGATACCATGTCATCATCAATAATAAATTCATGTCAAATAATACAGTTACCGTGCATCGGTAATATAATGAGTTTTACATTGAGTGGTCTGTGTTTCGGAGGCCATGTTTCACTGTTCACAATGCCGTGCGCAATCGTAAATTAGAGTGACAAGCAAGACGTTCCACTGGTCAGAATTGCTCTTTTTTTGTGACCCTTTTAATTTATTTGACTTTTTTTTATGAACTTATCAGTAAAATAATATAATATGTGTAACTATCCGCTCACGGTATCGTAATTCGTAAGTTGGCGAGAAACTAATCATAAGATCGGCATGAGGGGCTCTAGATTTCATTTATAACCAATTTTCCGATATCACCTCGAGCGCGTTGCGTAAATGGTTTGACACGCCCATGGAATCACACTTTACATACATAAATTCATATATATAACTCAAACAATCAGTGATATAAGTTTTAAAAAGTCGAGCATTTTCCACTTATACAGTAAATTTCTTTTGAATCTAAAACCAACGCATTAGCTAGCATGAACGTATAAAAATTATTCGAGAAAGGTAATTATAAAAACGCCTCATCTATTTCACACAAACATTCTCATTCATCGGCAGCTCTAACGATGACTCAGCTATTCACAATGCCGCAAGAAGTTATGCAAAAAAATAATGAATACGTTCAATGCTCGCTATATACAAAGCAAAACTGATTGTAATTTATTTATTTAATGGAATAGCATTGAGAAGTTGATGGCAGCGTGGGAGAGATGCGACATAAACTACTGACGCTGCTAAACTGTTCCTGAGCTCCAATGAGCCATCGCTGAGTCAGATCAAATGTAAAGATCGATTGTTACAGGTGGCAGAATAGATCGGCGAAAAGAATGCTTGCTTATGCTAGTTCTCCAGAGTTTCTTAATTTAAGAAGAATGTCAAAAATATTTTGGGGCTAATTGATTTCCACAGTAATTTTTAGGGGATGGTTTCGTGCATGCTGCAAGAAAATTTTTTCGAGTAATTTCAGCACAGTTCAGCAAATTGATGACAGGCTATGGCTCATTTGTTACTGACATTTATTAGTCAAAGCCTGCCTGCACCAGATGCTGCCCTTTGTCTCAAACAAAATAAAATACTTATGACGGAGCTCGTGTTAGCATTCCAATGCAATCGATGGTAGTTTCGAGATTGTTATTAATCCAAATAATGATTGCACACGCCGTACGAATATAACTATTTTATATAAGTATGCCAATTCGATCCTGCTTTAGCTGATTTCGCCACGAATACTGCAATGTAATTAAGGTAGGGTTGGAGCTTTCGAGTAACTTCAGCGTTCACCTTCAAAAAGCTATAATAAAATTATGTCATTTAAGCGTTATTCAAAGCTTAGAGAGTTTTACATCACTTCAACTCAACTTAATTTTAACTGTAATTTCAGTGATTTAATTAAAGGGTTTAATTCATGTTTTATTAGTAGTTTATCTATAATATATGGCAAGCAATTTTCTTTTAATTTTTCGATTTTAACGACTTCTCGTGAAACAAATATGAAGAGGTTTGGTTTTCAATCAAACGCCAGCACAAATGAATTAATTGCTAGATGTTGCGATCTATTATAAGGAACGTTTATTACGTCATCAAGATTCTCTTGGCAAGTAATTACGCTGAAAAATGTATAGTCAACAGCATTAAAACTTGATGACGCTTACAAATTCCAAAGATCCATGTTAATGAAAAGAGCCAATCAATTGAAAGTCTTTCGCGATAATGGGATTTCTGATGCCGCATTCACTTATCTTCCGGTGCGGTCTTAACAACACCTGAGATACGCACTTCACCCTGCCTCCTGTATATACGATCGAAAATTAGAAAGCGAGTTTTTATACGTTGAATTTATTATTGAATTGAGAGAATCTTCTTATTGTGCTACTTGAAATTATTTTTGATAAAAGGCCTTAAAATGGAAATGTTTTAATCACCTAAAATCTGTTTTATTTTGCATCTGTTTTTCTGGCCTGCTTCATTCATTTTCATCCTCAATCATTCGTGTCTGTTTTGTGATTGTATAACAATTAGTGCGAAGAAATAAGTAAAATGTACGAATGAAGAATTAATAATAATATCCAATCTCAGTATAAATGAGATGGCTATGTTATTTTTCGTCGCCCTACATTTTTATACGAATTTTCATTTATTGATTATAAATATTCATTAGTGAAATATATTTATAGGAGTACAATAATTATTTGTACGTGTTGACGAGTCTTTGTCTTGCAAACATTTTTGTAAGCAGCATTACGTACGATGTTGCACTGAAACCTACCGAGACAAGAAATTTGAAATGTTCTTTCGTGCTGGTCATCACTTACGTTGCGTTGACTGCAAACGAAAAAATGCGCCATGTGATTGAGGGGGATTTAAACTTACAGAAGGAAATTTTTCGAAAAATACTCTCAAAAATTAGTTCACATGCTGGTCTCAGTTTCTTGAAGAAACTAGAAACACTTATAGAGAAATGTTATATTTTGTGACAAGACGATATTCAGTGAAATTTGTTGAAATTAGAACTCTATTAGAAACTCTAATAGAAAATTGGAAATTTATTTCAAGACAATTTCAAGTTAAATTTGTTGAATATCTCATTTCATGTATTTTGATGCTTGAATTAGATACCAAGTAATTGATGGAAGTAGGATGTGAACGATTAACTTGAAAAGTTAAATCATCTATGTTGTTCAACGCCTCTATGTAATTTTTTACTAGTTCTCAACGGTCATTAAACTCACGACTGTTATGGAAATATTTCAGTAATAGAGAATCATGAGAGAAAAAGCTGCATTAATTTAAACTACAATGAAACAGGAATTGCAACTGTACAAAAGAGTGCACCCGCATGCATATGCAAGCTGTCGTTAATAGCTCATGTGTACAGCACCCAGACTAAATCGGCTCTAAATTTTGTTAGGGAACTGTCGCTCAGTTTAACTATACAATTAATGGAATTAGCGATGAAACTCAAATCGTTATTCACAAGTCTATGTATATTCAGCTGCAGGATAAAACAAGAAAGCAGTTATTAAAAGTTAATATATAATCGTTTATACCACATTTGAAACTCGGATGACCATGACGACTTTCATTTATTTATGAATATTTTAAATTAAATTAAATATGATTGATATAGTCCTGTTTTGAAAAATTTTGGAATAGATATTATTCACTTTCACGATTTTGCGACATCGGATGCACTGTAGCTAGAAAGAATTATTACTATATAGAATTACACATATTACAGAGATTAGATTTTTATTTTGAATTTTTCGCTTTTGAATTTGATGCCTCTCTTTATCTAATACTGTTCACCAACTCCAAAGGTTACTTAACAAAAGTTCAAAGAAAGGATTCTAATATATTTAAAAATTATATATCCTAATATATATAGACACTTCATTATCTTTAAAATAGAAATGCAAATTTGAGATCAATATTTACAAAGTTCGAAACGAAATCTACAATTTTCTGCATACATTAAATGCATGAATTACCAAGAATAAGTGGATCAACTTTAAAACTTCAAATTTTCTTAACAAAATTCGAATTATTTCTTGACGGCTCCCATTCTAAATTATATACATTTAAAAAAGTAAATTTAACGGAAAAGATTACAATTTATACGTAAATTTCAGGTCAGGTTGAACGTACAATGTCTGATTAAGCAGCTCACTCTGGTCAATAAAACTCTAAAAAACTGTAAAATTATAAAGGGATCTTGGGAATGACAAAATGAGAATTGAGCAACGAGCCCGGTTATCATGAAATGACCCCTTGGCAACAGCAGCTCTACTTAATCTCACCCTCATCCAACGGCAGAAACACACAAAAAACGGTACACCCTCATCGGCTCAATGTCCCAATAAGGAATAAACGCGCTTGTGTTGCCCGGCCAGTTGAGTGACGCGTTTCTGGGCGTGTGACAGCTAGAGACCGTATGTTTCACTCGGCAGCTGACTCTGAAATAACGTTGATTAAACGTTGTTACAGTGAAATCGACTCGTAATCAGCGTAGTTTCACCGAAATCGACTCGTAATCCTCTTTGTTTTGATAATACCGACTTGTAATTAAAGTTGTTTTAGCGAAATCAACACGTATTCAACGCTTTTTTTAACGAAATTAACTCGTAATCCACATTGTTTCAGCAAAATCAACTCGTAGTCAACGACATTTGTTTCAAAGTAATTTGCCTGGCTGCTTGATCTACAGCAGAAATTGGCAAGCAATATTAAACTGTCAGTCATTATCCATTCATTTACCGAAGCAAAACTGTTGAAGACGAAGAGTTAAAACAAAATATTTTCCATGTTTCAGAATCATGACATTTTTTATTAACATCCCAATGAAAATTACCCAAATGTTAGGGTATGTTGTTATTAATAAAAATAACTAATTTATTTCTTACTAAAAAAACATGTTAAATTTTGCAATATGATTTTCCTGCACTGCAGATGAAAAACACGAGCACCTAGTTGAGAAAATTTAACCTTTTCGATAACTTGGACTTTTCGATAACATTTTTTGGAATAAATCGTACCCCAAAAATCAAACAGGCTTTTAGAATTAGTGTGTAATAAATAGTAGGCTTACTCATTGACTAAACCAGGTGTTGCATGTAACCTGGTATAGCAGGGTTAACAAGCTTGACAGGTAACCTGGTGTAGCAGGGTTAACAAGCGTGACAGGTAACCTGGTGTAGCAGGGTTAACAAGCGTGACAGGTAACCTGGTGTAGCAGGGTTAACAAGCTTGACAGGTAACCTGGTGTAGTAGGGTAAACGCGTTTTCTACAGACACACCTTAATACGTGAGCTCCAAATGTATTGGTTGAAATGTGCTCGTAGAAGAAACAGACGTAGAAGAAACTTTGATCCTGGTTTGAAACGGAGAAAGCTATAATTGTCAAAAATTATGAGATAAACGCCAGTACTTCAATGACTCACTTATATAGTAAAACGTTGCGGGGCCAACGATGATCTCGATGTTAGATTCCACTTGTCCCAGAGTAATTCGAATAACATCGCACAGTGGCCACAACATATAAAAATATCACTCAATTGCAAAAAAATTTTGAAGCGATGGTACAGTTCTATTATAGTGACATCACGGTTTCACAATATAACTACAATAAAAAAATAATCTGATGAATTATTTTGGATCTCAAAAATATACAAAAATAATCCCTTCAACACCGCTACAAGACGATAATGCTTAAGCCACTTTCTGCATGCACAAGTTATTGATATTTTTGTTAACATTAAGAGCCTAAATAACCCACTCAAGCTCCAAGCACAGAAAATTGGTAATCTATCACTAGTTAAAGCTCCACAGCATTCCTATATTATCAACACTGAGGCCAATAATGGCCCACTAGAGCCCCTATTCGCCCCACCACAGCACATGGGTACACTATTGTGTAGGCTGGTGAAGGCGGCCGAGAAAGTGCAGCGGTAGCGGCGCTGGTGGCACCAAGGCCGTGATGCTACCCAGATAAAAGTAGGGCTACCTTGGCTAGCAACAGCGTATAGTTGCCGCTCTACTCAACACTACTCTCTCTCATTTTCTTTACTTTTATTTTTTCTCCATCTACTTCTCTCTACCTCACTTGCTTTCCCTCCATCCGATATATTTTTTAAGTTTTATTTTAAAATAGCATTTATCTCATTTATCGCACTTATTTTAAATCTTTCAATTCTTTCGACAACAACTTTTTTTTGCTCTCACTGTATTACATTTCTCTCTCAACTATAACGTCGCTTTGCTGCTCTTAGTCTTCGTGTTTTTGCCGTTTCATCGCCATCCTTAATTTTTATTTGCCACCTTTCTTCACATTCATTTAATTCTCTCCTCTTCTCAAGAACGCTCTATTGACATTCTAATTCATATCCTTTCAAACTGTTTCGATTAATTGTGTGCTATTGTTTCACTCAATTTTCAAGACTTTTTAGTTCTGCTGAATCTGTTACTATTTCGATGCGCCCTGCTGCTTTCACTTATATTTATGCCTTTGATTTTCAAAATAATGAAACTTGATTCTGCGCATCAGCTTCCCTAATCATAGCGAAATATTTCGTGTATCATAACATATGGCAATAATCAGCGAGGATTTTTCTCAATCAGCCATTTGCAATAAATTATTGTTAAATTTTTCAAGGATGTGCTCTTGATAGAATAGTTTCTCTTTTCAGACTACGTTACGTGAAGAGGCGTGATAATCGAAATTATTTTGGGTATTAATAAGCTTAGTATGTAATCTCATTACTGTGATACAGAAATGTTTTACTACGCGTTTTACCATCATTTATTGATTAGTTTTAAGAAGATAAGTGCATGTGTAAAGGTCATGAATAATTATCACCAGTCATTGTTGAAATTTAGTTTTGTCTGAAACTATAATATTCGAATCAAAAACAATATTCTGCGCGAGTAGGCATGTATAACATGTGAGCTGATAGTATTTGTTTCTACACTGAAAAGATGTCATGAGATCAATTTGAAATGGTTTGATGACTTATAGGCATACCAGGTTAATAAAACTTGCAACAGGTTAAAGAAATATGTTCTATCTGTCGTATTTAAATAAGTGGTACGCAAATAGCAATATAATATTGAGTGCTTGTCACTGCATTGCAAGCATAGCTTAACTCCATGGTCAATCCTGTGAGTTTTTATAGAAATGACGCGAGTTATTATTTCAATTCATCTATTGATAAGCTATGACAAAACATTCCAGGACATGGATATTTCACTCAAAATGTCGATTAATTTAAAAAACAGATCTAGAGACTTTAATTATCACAGTAGATTTCTCCACGAGTTTCATGTGCGATTTGCTTACGAATGTTTCTTCTCCTTCATGGCTCCTCTTACGGTATCGTCCATGCCAGATTTTGTTCGGGCTCGAGGACGTGAGAGTCATCGGCTTGTGACCGACCGGTTTTGTGATATCAATTTTTTATGTCGATTTATGTGGACTACGGAGAGTCAGCTGGTCGTATCGCCGCTGATATCTAGCGAGCGCCCTCGATCTTTGCGCAACTTCAAAAGTCTTGGAAATTAGTAACTTTTATGCCTAGTCGGGAAAACAGTTCTTAATACCGAAAAATGAAAGAATTGGAGTAAAAATTGTACACTGTACAGTGTTCACGGCAAGCTTCGTGATCCTGCATGCGTCTTTGTTCCGAATCCATGGCATTCACTAAATTCAGAGACATCAGAAAATATATTATGAAGGTTTACGGCGCAACTCAAGCCCGCAGGACTGAAGCAAAAGCCACTTACATCTATACTTCTTTGATTTTAGTTTGACCTTTGTGTCTCAATTACGGTTTGATGAACATTGCACGACTGCTTTCAGGTTTAGGGCTTCTTTTTGATTGACGTTGCAAAAACAAATTCAACAGTAATACCTAATAATCTGCCAGCCATGTTCAAGTTGAACAAGGTTGTGGCAGCAGTTTAGAGTCATGAAGAGTAAAGAGTCTTTAATATAATGAGACAGATCGTCCTTGTTTAGTGCATCATGGCAGCAAAGAAAGCATCAGCGCGTGAAGAACTGACAAATATTAAACTAAATGTGCTGCGATGTAAATATTCTCTTGGCTATTAGGATAATTTTCCTCCACTTATTAGGTAATAATATCTCCACTGTCGGATTTCTTTATAAATTTAAAATTTGTTAGGGAAACAAAACAACTGTAAATATAAAAAGTATCAACAGTCCTGCTGACAAGTGAACTGTCTTTTGAAACGCGAGTCGCATGGCGTCGTGACGATGAAAGTACGATTCCGACTAAAACCAATACAATCATCACCCCGACAATTTTGTTCATTGTAAATAGGCATGGCAAGCACATGTTCGGTTGAGATGAGCCAAGTTCAAGCTGGGCTGGTCTTCCCAATGCATGACTTGCGAAGGCATAATAGCGGTGCGAAGTACGTCGGTCGATTTTTTAGGTATTGTATAGCTTCTGAGACTTTGTTAGCATTGTGCCCATCGTTCAAGGTTTTTCGGCAATGAATTGCGGAATAGTTTTACGAACTTTGCAGTAGCTTTGGCTTCACGGCTTACTTGACAAAGGGCAAACCAAACATGATAAAATTAAATGCACTTGCAGCTGACTTCTTGCAAAATGTTCCTTATCAGCAAGAACAATACTACCGATGAAAGATAAAAGATTACAGTGCAGAAGTAATCATATTAGATTATTCAATGAGTGTAAGCATCGCACAAGCACAAAAACAAGACCCGAGATCAGTCGCAATTGCGCTTGGCATGCATATGGAGTAAGCCGATCTCGAGAGCTCACGATCAAGCATAGGTCTAAAGACAGACCACTCCCACATGCGAGATCGCATAGGCACCGTGTGTATAGAGCTACTTATTAACAGTAAACAAGATGTGTTCACATTAGAGAGGCTGTGCTAAGGCTATTTCCTTATTTGAGATGGTCCATCAAGTGATGACTATTCTGGTTGTCTAAACACGACGTTCATTCGTAATTGCAGCACAGGGGGTCTAGTGAAGGTCGGGAGAGGGTGGTTGCGGCTCCAATGACGAGGGAGACATATGGGTGTGGAAAAAAACTCATCCCATTAAAATTAAGTTGGAATCCTGCTAGGATACTACTGAATTGAATAGCGAGCTAATAATTTTAGATACTTGAATGTAGTCACCTCTAACTGCGTTTAAATCGCGTGGAAGGCCTGAGATTGTTTAAAAATAATCTACAACTAGTTTGCCGTCATGAGCAATGCGAATCTATAAATTAAAAAATAAGGCCAAGTGTTTATTCGATTCGTCTAATCAGTTTAATGCCGACTGCACGATAATGTTCGATTGTATATATTTGCACTCCGAACTAAGAGCATGTATAATTTTATACTCACTCAATTCTAGTTATCACTTAGAAGATAAGAAAATTGTTCAGCTGGAAAAAATTTGCCATTCGACCACATAGATTTAAACCTTGACACTCAAGGATCGGAGCTTCACATATTCTTTCAATGCCTGACTGTCGGATAATAATGCGCACATATCATTATGTTTTTACCATCGACTTAGTCTAAAAATAACCTTACAGCAACCCACACATCCCTCAACACCCCTACTGTCTTGCTTCAATTCCTCCCAAAACAAAACCACCCCCACCTCCCCCTCCTTATAGCCTGATGGTGAACATCGAGTAGTGAACGGCCTGAACAACTTGCTTCTGACTGCAGAACATGTGTCTTTGGATCCCTTGAGGCCTAGGACTTCAAGGGCTTTTTGTTCATAGGCTTCGGTAATTATCTTTACTGCACAGCCTCACGGGCAAATGAGGAGGCTTCAACCATGCATGATCTATGGAAATATTGTGTGTAAACTAGGCCGCTCGCGCCTCATACTCAAGATCATCCTACTTGTCCACTGATTGCTATTCTCCGTACAAATCAGTAGTATAAATGACGAGTCCATACCCAGGCTGTGTTGTTTCTTTCTTAAGTAAATGATAATTGATACATTGGTGTAAATTCTTTATCATGAAACAATGAAAATATCGATCCGAACTGAAACCAAATAAACAACTATAGCGTTTCATTGTCCTTACATTACTTGAAAACAGAGAGATGACAATCAGTCATTTTTGTAGAGAAACAATTTAAAGGTGTAAATATTGCTTATTTTGTTCGGGTAAGATATTCAAATATTTTTGTGGTGACAATTGTAGCAATTCTTCTATATTTACCTGAACTTTGAAGGATACATGTTTACCTAGAAAATTTAACAATTTTTGGGCCAAAGATATTGTTCGAAGATCGATGAAATGGAGCTTTGAAATTATTGGAGCAATTTCAAATCCGCTTAATTAATTATAAGCCAATGTATGGAAGCCCGCGCTAAACTTTACACGCATCTTTCACTGAGATATTCCTTGTTTGTTATTCACTAATTGCTAGTAAGCCTTGCAATTTGCCTTCGAGGTTATTATTGTCATAAAAAAACTTCAATTTCACTATTTATTATTGGTTTGACTAACTCCATTCATCAAGCTGTCAAGTAGCGTGCATGTGAATTGATGAAGAAAATCGAAGACAGTTAAGAAGAAACAATATAACCAGGGGAGTGTACGTATTTTTTACTTCAATCTTATAGTGCAAGTTTAAAAGCTGCTCAGATCAGGTTTTGCGTCAGGATTGCAAGGTGATCGGGAGGTCGTTACCCTTCTTCTTCGTTCAAAATCACTGTTGAATTAAAGGTGGCCGCCGATGATACACCAGTCAGGATCCGGGACTGTAGAGACGTGAAACACAGTCGACTAATTGTAAATGCATCAGTCTTACCATAGCTATAAGCCTATACCCCCTGAGAAGTTTCATTAAGCGATAACCATCATCGAGATTTCGTTTCTAAATTTTGGATGGATATTAAGTCCTAAATAACGTATAAAAATTAAAGGAAAAATACACAAAGTTTGTGCAAATTATTCTGCATTAAATAAATATTAACGAATATTTTATTGTGACAAGCATGACTGAAGCTCATAGGAACTGCTATTATACTAGAATAAATCTAAAATGACAGTAGCCAATCATTTGGACAAATGTATGTTGTTTCTTAAAATTGGGACTACTGTCACTATTTACTTGATAACAATCAGACATATTCTAAAATTATTTTTAATCAATTCTGGAAGCATAACCAGTTTTAACAACATTTTATGCCCGATTTAACTAAGATTCTAAGGCAGGTATTTATTTTACTTTACCAACAGATGCTCGTTATCAATTATATACCATAATATGAGTGAAATCAATGCGCAGCATTGGCACAAAAGAAACAAATGCTTGAGTTGCAAGCAGGCAAGAGCTGAACACCTCGGCCCCCCGCGAGGCTGGCCTTGCCCTGGGCGCCGCCAAGCCCACATGTGCCTGAGTCACAGAACCTGTGGCTCAGTTCCACGATATGCTCGCCAGAGAGTATGATTTTACCCCAGAGAGTTTGATCTTACCTCAGGGAGTATGATTTTTACCCCAGGGATTATGATTTTACCCCAGGAAGAATGATTTTACCCCATGGAGTATGATTTTACCCCAGGGAGAATGATTTTACCCCAGGGAGTATGACCTTACCCTAACCATATATTTAAGCAAATTATTATCAGAAAATTCCTACATTTTCAAAATTTGTAATTACATTTTTGGCTTTTCTGTTTCTTATTTTCTATGATCAGTAATTGCTTGTTCAGTAAAAATGTGTTAAGATCTGAAACCCGGAACTTGCCTGATTCATGCTCTCAATTAAATTGGTGCGGAGGGGACGAAAAAATAAACCCCATTTTTTCAAAGACTTGAGTTCGTTTTCTCGTTTTAAAGAGGAAGATAACATCGTGGACCGGTTGCATGAGAGGTAATTGCTCGGGAGGTATAGTTTCGATGCGGAGAAGCGGTTGGTCAATTGAGTTTTTTTTTAGTTACGTGCAAATTATCAGTTGTGGTATTTTCTAACAGGATCAAGATGTAAATGATTAATCAGTTATTCGGAATATAGCTGTTTGAGTGAGAGATTCTGGTAGAATTGGTAATCAAAACCCCTTCTTTTGTATTTCTTTTGTAGGTTTTTTCTTTTTTACTTTTTTTTGACGTTTACTGTTTTTAAATCCATTCGGTTCGAGAATTTAAAACTTGTGTACCACCATGAGGATGCATTTTTCAAATGTTGAGATTTGATAATATTATGTATTGCTACAGAATGTCAACAGATGCTCGATTCAAATAACTTCCAGTGAAGGGAATTCAGAAGAGTATGCTATAATCAGGAACTTAAGATTAATTTTCAGAATAATGAAGATCTAAATTGTTTAACATTTAAGATGTTTAGGTTGTTTAGTATTAGTGGGGAAATTGTAACGCGGAGTGATCTGCATATTTCTATGTCCTATCGACATGGCAATTCTTGTCAGGAAGAACTGTCACAAATGTAAATGAAATTTTATTAAATTATGTGTTTCCGCTTAAGAAAACCACAAATAATTTGTAATTAAATTCAAATAGCAAAGGAAGATAAAAATTTAGACCTAGAATCCTTTGTCCAGGGACAAAGCTCAAAGTCCGAGCACCGCAGTTGAATAGAGCCAGCCGTTTAGATTGCTATAACGACCGAAAAAATGATCGATTGAGTTGAGGACGAGATCTAAAGATTGCACGCAATAGGGTGCCCACTTAACAAATTATCGAGCTACTGTTTAGGAACTCGCTCGGCCGGTCAGGCTACTTGGACATAAAACGCACGCCCATAATAGACGGGTTATTTTGATAAGAATCATGACGCTTAACATAGGGCACCTTGAAGATTAATTTTAAAAGCTAAGCAGCATTTAAATAAAGTATTAGAGTTGAATGTGATCAGTAAGAGTGCTAAATAACGTGTAGATTATAATTTCTGCTTAAAAAATCGGAAAATTTAAAATTAGTCCGAGTGTCTCCAAAAATTAATACAAAATTACTGTTGTCTTCAGGAATGGAAATATTCGTTTGAACACTTTTTATATCCTTAACACTTACAATTCAAATACTCATCAAAAATAAAAAAATGCAACGTTAAATCTTATATATATCCGTTAAAGTTTGTGTGCCTGAAGTCTGGTAGTGTAAAAATATAGGGACTGTTGAGGCGAATATCATCGATACTAATGATGCCGGGATATCACTTGGACCTGAAACTTTTAATTAATAAAATCAATTCTTTTTTTTTTGTTGGAATGGTGAGTGTGGGAGGCCTTTAAAAAAATTGCTTCATAGTGGGATAATAGTAAAGTAATCAAAATCTAGTTGAATAAAAAAATAGGGATTGACCTCTGCAATGGCATGAGTTTAATTTGATTAAATAGATTGATTAAACTTGATAAAATAAATTGATGGTGATGTATTTCTCATTTCAGAAGATGGAAAGTAAAAATGGATGTTTAATCAAGTTTTGAACATGTCTTTCCTCAATAACCAGTATTTGACTATTTGAGTTCAAAATTTAGAATGAAAAGAAAGGTTGCCGGGATTTTAAAATCTTGTTCAATATAGTAGTTGTGAATGGTAAGTAATTCCACCGAAAATTTACAAATTGAAATTTTTTTCTCGTGCCACAGCAGGGGATAACGCAAAGTTTGTCGTCTTTCAAGTTTAATCGGGGGGGGGGGTGACCACAATGAACATATTTCAGTGTTAATCTTATTAAGGCGGTTTTGGGTGATGGGATACATGTTGACTGGAGTTGAAATAATGAAATTATGGCGATCAGTATTTATAATATTAATAAAGATAATTATAATAATCAGAAAGATAATATCACTAATAATAATAATGAAAATAATATTAATAATAATAATTTTTACAATTTAGCAAATTGTGCCCTCGCGATTTTAAAATGTTCTGTTGTCTGATGAACTTACATACTAACTATTGTATTGTTGTGCACCACAGATGCACTTAGTACTATGTAATAGCTACCATAATTCTTTTTGACACGAGAAAAAATGCTAACTGCTTAATTTTCGCATAATAGTGAATGCTAGAAGTGAGACAAGAAGAAATAAACCCGGCTGGAGGCAAACTGAGAATTTTTCAGTGTAGCATTATAGGAAAAATTGTGATAACTGATGAAAATAAATTAATCTAGTACATAGCGAGCCACAATGTTTATATTTTTTTATTCTGTTCAGAAATAAAAATTTATACTTCGACTTATCAAAAGAGAAATTTCTGTATTCGGTATGACTTTTGCTAATCAAAGGTAAGAATTGAAAGTGCATAGTATAGGTTGTGACGTGGACTGCTCTCCGAATATCATCCCTTCCTTGCTCTTTACTTCCTTGCTCTTTACTTCTTTGCTCTTTACTTCCTTGCTCTTTACTTCCTTGCTCTTTACTTCCTTGCTCTTTACTTCCCTGCTCTTTACTTCCTTGCTCTTTACTTCCTTGCTCTTTACTTCCTTGCTCTTTACTTACTTGATTTTTACTTCTTTGCTCATTACTTCCTTATATCACTTCTTTAATTGCTGCTCTCCGAATATCCTTGCTCTTTACTCCACGTTTGCAATCGCTATTCAAGTCGTAAATCCTAATAACAATTTCTAATGCTAATTCCCTCTGCTTCTGTTATAGCACACGCATAAGAAAAAAGTTTTATAGAGAAAAACATAAACTTTACACAAGTGTGTCAGTGGACCAGCAATTGTCTGTAAAAACAAAGCCATTAAGGCAATTATTCCGTCACTGATGAAAGGTAAGAATGGCCCTACGTGGCTACGAAAATAAACTTATTCTGCCGCAGTCTACTTTCATAGTCAACATTCATATTTACGCCGAGCTTCCTTTGTGTTGCTTGCTTGGCAACAGCGCGGATGATCGAAGCAACTGCATGCCGGCAGCAGACCTCATTTACTTGAAGTTTATATTTCGTGGACATATATTATGTATCACAAATTATTCATGAGGGGTTTTCTATTCTGAAATTTATTCGCCCAAGGTGTTGATCAGTATTGATCAATATCGACAAGACATTCAACAAAATGAACAAAGGTTGTTTTCACTATTTTTCTTACATACGAAACATGACGAATTATGATATTTTTAATCGAGGCAAAAAAATTTGACAAAAACTACAGTAAACCTAATTTTCTATGATACATTCTGTGACGCTTAGTGCTAGGTTGAGGGTCATATATGTGCTAAATTGGCCTGGGTAATAAGCGATGGGTAGGTATATGCGTGGGTAATATGTGACGCTCTGCTCTCACATAATAAGATTTGTGAAAATTTCTTAGTAAGAGATATTCCACTCAAATTATCAATTTATAACAATCCATAAATTTTACTATTTTTATCTGTTTAAATTATCTCACACGGCCGTTTTACTGAAAAAATTTGTTTACTGTAGGAGTCCAATTATCCTGAATATAACATCCGATTCCTGATACTCTAAAAATTTAAAGGCAAAGAAAGGTCACGTAAATTCACGACATCTTCATGAAAACGTTTTGCGGACCAGCTCCATCATCAGTTGATAAACAATTTAGAGAATAAATGTATAATAAGCAGTGAAAACCCAAATATACACAAAAAATCAATACCAAAGTGACAAAAAACGACAGAGGTGAATTTACTTGGCGTTTTCTTAGCTTTTAAATTCTTGGTGAACTCGGGATTTGGACCAACTAATGACGTAAGACTTAGTACTGTTACATATATAGTCCGGCTGGAATTTTGGGAATTGTTCGGGAAAAGCCTCAACTCCTAAAAGTTGGAAGGTCCCACAAATAAGGCGTGACTAACGGAAGAAATTCCTGCACTTTCATGTAACCAAACAAGATTTTCCAATTGACTATAGGGAAAGTTTATGCTGCATAGAGACGACGACAGCAATTAAGGGGTCAGGTGAACAGTTGAACACAGCTCTGGTAGCGGCGAAATGATCAGTGTGCCGGTTGCATGCACGGAGAAAAATGCTCGTGTTTGCACCGTAATTATGGTGATCGGGTTAGTTTGGGGCATTTGAGAAGTTAATAAACTTACTGATATAAAGATTATTGATGTCTCACATAAACGAATTCGAAGGAAGATAAGTCTGTTGCAAGTAAGCCGTCATGCTACTTAATCGTATGATCGGGCTGTCGCAACCAATTCGCTGTTCGTTGCCAAGTGTAGTAAATAATAAAATTTGTCACTATGTAGTTTACAACGTTATTTAGCAGTTCGATGTAATTGTTTATTATTAGCTAATTTTGTGTTTCCTGCTTACCGCATTCAACATGCAGTTTCCACCCTTGTTGCCCGCTTAAAATTCGTCTACATTATTAGTATTTGAGTGAAGGACGAACATGAAAAACAATACACCATATATAACCGTGTATTATAAGAGAGCTGAGAATGATTTAAAGCCAGTCATAATTAATATCATTGGCACAGTATTTTTTGGGCATTCAAAAACAGTGCTTATGGTCTGCTCAGGCTAAGCTCAATATCACGGACGATACTGTGAAAAAACTTTTTATAAATGTTGTATGCTCTGAAATGTTTATTTAGTGTTTTAAATTTTCAAGAAGTGATCTAAATTGCTTGCTCAACCATTGCGTAAATTTATACAGTTATATATAGCTTCTGTGATTGCAATCACTGGCAATGGGCGATTAAGGCCGGTGCCTCTGCAACACAAGAAGCGACGTTATCATTATATGACTTGAGGGTCTTACGCTATAATCTTATCTTGTAGATGATAGGAAATTCTGACAAGTTAATTTCAAGCTGATAAGAACTTTTATAGATCCTCACGGTAGCTAATAAAACAGTTTTCATATTCACACTAAGTTTAGTGTGCCTGGTGTTCAGTCTGGGTCTTTCTTCTCCAGTAAACTGTGTCGTTCAAGACAACGCTCCTGCGTTGTATATATAAACTATCATCAGTACCCATTAACTTATACAGTTTAATCCCAAATATCTGACGATTTATTAGTTTCTAAATAACGAATAAATTAAATGGAGGAATGAAATAACATGATACGAGCTAGTATATAGGCATGTGTAGAATAATATTCAAAAGGCATTGCTAACACTGACGTGAAACTAATGAATTCACACACCAACATCGATCGGGCTGAGAGCCTTCCATTCGGTTCCTCTAGAGTCTATGAGAACGTAAATAATCAAAATGTTCCTTTACTGCATGGGAACAATGGCTATCCTCACGAAAGCCGAACTGTTATCGAGACGCCATTTACTGAAACCGGATATTCGTCTCAACCTAACGATGCCACCCTCACGGAAATGTATCCTTCCCGGACGTCAAGTGATGGTTCCGTTGTGACATTACACGGTATGTAATTTGATTCTCTCAAAAATTCAATTAGAATGTTTACCCTCTTGGACATTCAGTGCCGTAATTTTCCGATTCAGACGCAATTGCATTTTTTGTACTTAACGATATGGAATACTTTAGCCATACAAAACGTTTCTTTCGATTTTAATATTTAGGACCCAAGTGTTGATGCTATGTCTTCCAAGATAGACAATGCAGACTTCAAAACATGAATGAATTGCTGGCTAATATCTAATTAAATATGTGTTTTGCTGCGCAGATAACAAAGTGGAAGATGCGAAGGTTAAACTGTCGAAGCTCAAGCTCAAGAAACAGCCAATAGATCTCAAGAGAGTTGAGCGGCAGCGCCTCCTTCGTAATTCCGATGCCATCAAAGTAATTCCGAGAGAAGTTAGATTAGTGCTTCTTAGGAGTTGATTAAGATCTGTAAGGATACTTTAATAATTATGCATTTTTGGTGTTGTTGAAAAATTTCGTTTCAAACCATCTGCATTTCAACATAATATTATCATTTTAATCCGTATACGAGTAAAAACTCGAATGAAGGATTCATCCTTTTGGCCTTGTATAGAGAATTATATTTTTATATTAACTAGTAGATAATCTTGAATATGTACTTAAAACTCCATTACAAATTTGTGATATAAATTCATTTGAATTTGACTATTGTTAGTTTGTGTGATAATGTGCGCCTATAACATGGACCGAGCTTTTTGTGCGAAAAGTTAATTTCTTTTAAAACGGTAGTTGATATGTTATTCCTAATCGCTCGCTGATTGCAGTTAATTAATAACCTTCTCAGGCCAAGTTACCTACGTAACGCAGTTAGCGTTATGAATAAGAAAACTAACTTTCTCGCATGGACCGGACAAGATTAACGCTGAATCTACTGATATAATATTATTCATGTAATGATAATAATGTTTGATATTATCAATGTTTGATTAATATCAACTGATGTTTGATTGATATCAAACATTGATAATATCAACTGATATTATCAATGTTTGCTCGTGATAATTTGTGACTGGGAGCTATGAACCACACCGGTTGACATACGATGCAGGAATCGTGAGCACAGTACTCAACTGTTACAATAACCACCAAACATTCATAAGTGAGGCATTCACCAGCAGTTTATGAGAACTCTTTCCGAATTTGCTTTAGAGGGTAAAAGGCGAGGGTGAAGAGAACAGCATTAACGTCCAACTTTTGTGGAACTTGTGCAGGGTGACTCGGTGGACGCTGGACCTCAGATGAACTCTTGTGGGAAGATCACCTGGCGATTTAAAGGGTCTATCAAGCATGCATTTTCCCGTATCAACGTAAGACTCGATGCTAGTATGACTTATGTGTTACATGTAATCAATGTCGAGTATCGACTTTTGTTGGGATTATGAATTTGCAAAGCATTTGATTTTTTACTTCAAGTGTCTCCCAGATAATCTTTGCAAATTTATATTGTCTAATAACATTGGCTCAGGGAGGATTTTTCATTGTGATTTAATTTATTTTTCTCGTATATCAGGTTGTACGCGTTCTCAACAAGATGGTACAAGCCCAGGCAGGAGGAGGAGTCACCGCCATTTTTTATCTCATTGAAAAGCTTCTGCTCCTAAATTTTCTGCTGGGTCTTCTCTTGTTGGCTGTATTGTACATGGATCTTAGCGCTGACGATTCGTCAAGCAACAATGCTGAGGCTAGTGCAATGCATGAAGAAATTATTATGTAAAACTACTGCATTTTTCAAGCCTTTTCGTTTTGAAAAGAATCACAGACTTAACATAACATAACATAGTAATGTCGGCGCTGAAGTGTAGGCCTGATGTGGCCTGTCGCCGATTCTTTTCCTTTTCGTGCCTTGTTTATAGATCTAAACTCGTGTCATTTGACCGGATCTTTTCATGACTGGCGATAGTTTGAAGGCACGACTTATTTTTTAAGGCACGACTTTTTGAGATGGAATAAGCAAATTACAATAATTTTTTATATTTTAACCTTATTTTTGTTAAAATAGATCCAGTTTAGAAGTGAATTTGTTCAACTTCCTCTTGTCTTTCACAGGCCTGCATCACAAACTGCACACCGACCATGAACTGCTCTAATGAATCGGTGAATTTATTTCATACCATTTTCGAGGGTAAAGGAATAATCGAAAGTAGCAAATTGTTTGCTGGGACTTACTCTAGCGATGCAGAGTTAGCTTACTTTATCTGCGTTATTGCATCAGGTTCCGTTTCAATTGTCATCGTCGGGGAAGCCTTGGTAAACTGGATACTCATGCAGCAACGTCTAAAATCAACCAATTGTTTCACCATATTCACTCCTCTCGTATTCAAAGGCTGGAACTTCAGCACAGCAAAAAGACTCAACAAGAAGGCTGACGAGCAGCATCTGGCACGAGAACTACAACTCATGATGGAGGCAGAACAATTGCCAGAAATCGATGGTTTTGCAACCGCCAGGAAACGAATCATTGTTCATTTGGCATCGGTGTTTACAACTTTGATTGGCTTGATCATCGTATATTTGTGTGTTCGTTGCACACAAATTCTAGATTATTTTGGCTCTTCTCATCGCGAAGTAGTGTGTCAGCGGTTCTTGGGCAGTTTTGGGACCAGTGTAATAATTGCGATCACGGTCAAGGTAGCAGATATTGTGTTCAAAAAACTGGGACTGATGGAGAAGCGATCCCACCACGACCAGCTATTTTGGCTTATATTAAGAGGCCTTACATTCCACTTGATGACTATCGGAATGATGGCATATTCGGAACTGTACTCTGTAGTAGAAGATGAAACTTGCAGTTGCTGGGAAACTAGCTACGCACAACAGATTTACTCAATGGTGCTCTTGATCGGTGTGGTGCAAGTTATGAAACTCACGATCCTGCCGATGTTGCGGGTTTGCATCGTTAAAGCACCCGCATCATTGGTCAAGTGCATCACACGGCATCGCTTCGACAAAAAAGTAAACAAATTTGTGTCGAAAAGTGCCCCCGAGTTCAAACTGGCATCGAATGTCTACACACTCATCCGTTTACAAACCCTTTGTTGGCTGGCCATTCCTGTGTCGCCCATGATGCCCCTGCTGGTTTGCTTGGTGCTCTTCATTTGCCTTCTCACAAATATGTTCAATGTTTTTGTATTAAAGCTCCGACCAAAACTGTGGTTTGGGCAAGCCCGAGCATCTTCATTTTTTTCAACAGCTCTTTGTTTAAGTTTAGCTGTGAGCTTCTTGCCTATCACGAATGTGATGTTCATGAAGAAGCCCTCAAGCGACTGTACGCCCTACAGAGGCAATGAGAAGCAGTATGATGCAGTCTGGAGCAGCGAAAGGTAATCAGCCTAACTCTGTCATTAAATTAGGCTACAGAAGCTGACGGGCAATTGAAAATAGTAATCGAGTTTGCTTAAAATGATCCACGATTTTTGTGCATATTTTTTACGTTTAATTAAAATTGTAGGAGTATACTATACATGAAACTATGCTATACAACTTCTGTGTAATGGCGTATCCTTCAACGCCAACAAGATACCGACATAATTGAATATGGTACCTAAAATTTTTAGCGCATTTTCTCATTTATGAAAAAAATGCACTATTATGCTCGCCATGTCCGTCTGTCTGTCCGTCCGTGACTTCACGTTTTCGTCGACGAGAAAATGCGCTCTCTGTCACTCACTGCAGTGAGTTCTGAGTTATATATATTTTTTGCAGTAACTTTTTTGATACTGAATGTTTTGAAAAGATTGTGCTAAAATTCTCATTACAGCGGTCCCGACAACGTGATGTTGCTCGTGCTGATGGCTATCATCGTCGAGATCCTGCTCGTCATTCTGCTCACTGCTGTGTTCTGTCCTCGAGTGCTCGTCGTCGAGTCAGTCCATAAACGTCGGCAGCGTAAGCAACAAAGTATGATAGTAACTGGGTAATAGTAATACGATTTCAAAGATAATTAGTAGACTTCCGATTAACTCCGATGATTTCTATGCGCTATAGAAGAAGTTTGATTTCCTTGAGTAAAAAATCGAAAAACATAAGTACCATATAAAAGTTATTTTACTGATTCTTTAATTAGAAATTGAACCACATTGATTAGAAGTTGTTCAGCCATATTTGTTAGGAATAGAATTCATTACTGTTAAATTTAGAAGCAATTAGGAGGAAGACCCGATCCGTTAGTTAGGGTCGATTAATTTTAATAGGTACATGCTTTAATTTTATGGTATTATATTCCCCATGCTTTAATTTTTGTCAGTAGTTATTCGCCTAGAATAGCGGTTAAATTTTTCGGGATATTTGTAAAACGGAGAACGATGCAATATGTAGCAGAAGGCAATGGGCGAGAAAATGGGTTGCGAGTTTCTAGCGATACTCGTTCAGGAAATACATTGCATGAATTTTCAGACGTGAAGCATTTATAAACCAAATTCTTCTCTCATGAACTTCTTGTTTGATAGTTCGATAACTATAAGCATTTAGGAGTATTCTCTGAAATAGTATCTTCTAGTCGAGGATAAAAATACATTGATTTGGTACAACGATGTTTTCATCCTTTACTAAAGATGACAGAGGCACTTGGCATGCTGTCTCTGTTCGTTGAGTTATCAAATCTACAACAGCAAATCGACATTCCTCTCGTGACAATGAACTCCAGCGTTGCGATTGCCATGTACTGCATCCTAGTGGCGGTGACATTGTCGTTATTTCACACGGTATCGTCAGGAGAGCCTGGTCGCACAAGCACCGGATAATTTTGACTAAGTCGGGAAAATCTTAAATACTAAATATGCGGAATCCAAATAAGTATTAGCATTTCGAAAAATTGACATAAACACTAAGAAATATACTGAAAATATCCTTAACTGTGACTTTTTAACCATATAAATGGATGAGGTATCCCATAGTTAAAAAGTCAGGTAATCTTTATGCCATACAATAAAGGTCATACAAATCATGTTTGAAACTATTCACAGGAAATGATAAACAACAGATGACACGTAAAGGATGGAAGATAGCCGATGTCTACATCAAACTCGAAGAATGTTATTGAGTTTATTTTTGAAAATTAGGCTTCAGCTCACTGGAGGCACACATTTGAATTTGCAGATGAATTTGCCACAAGGATCACAAGTTTTATGGTTCCATGTAAAAGACAACGGCTTGGTTGGAAACGTAAATATTTTTCAGCAGAAAACGCTTGCACGTAATGAATTGTCATCATATAATCTAATTTCTAAATAATTTCCTGGCATAACCTTAAATTATAAACACTCGAGTTTGCGACGTTCACCAGAATAATTCCAGTAGGAAAATTGCAAAAGCTGAACTAGAATATCACAAGATATCAAAGTAAAAACTTGTCACCACGACCATGCTAAGAGTGAGATATGTTCTACGGTCTGACGAGGGGACGCTATCGATCGAACAATACATCATCGCACCAATGAATCAATGGCCAAGAAGAAGCTCAAAATATACAACTGAGCCATCTATTGCATTATCTCAACACATCAATTGTTTGGATACTCAACTAACTCCTGAAGAATCTCCACCACGACGATGATGGAGATTCTTCGAAAATAACTCATAAGTAGAAAAGCAGAGCTAAGGTGACTAGAAAGAGACCTCACTCGTCCAGTAAACAAACAAGCGGCCTAGTTGTTGTACAATAATGTAAATAAATAAGCATCTAGAGATGAAAGACTGCAAAAAATATTTTAATGATACATATCATCTACCAATATACACATAATCCTTTTACTAGAACAAGGAGTTTCTCCTACTAAGGGAATGGAACGAAGACACTAAAGGGAGATTCACAGCTCACATCATACTTAATATTAATTAAGTAATCATGAAAAATCGAAATTGTGACCTACAAACGATACGACTTAGATTGAGCAGAGCAAGCGCCCACGTACAAATACAGAAATACATCGAATTAAACTAGTCTCGTGAAGATTCACCATTATACATCAACTCTTTAACTCATCCATCAGTTGTATCATTGCTTCTGGAACCTGTGCACAATAGAAGAACCAAATCAGCTGTAGAAGAATAAAATTCACCTGCGCTTTAAATTAAATCTATAACCGGTGTAAAATTGAATTAAAATAATATAAAATATAAGTCAGGGCAGCGACAGAGCAGTAGTGGTCCAGTCATCCTCACACACTCTGCTTGCACCACTTGTCTCATTGAATAGTCATACTTAAGTAATCACCCTCACGGTCGCCTACACCAAAGTTAATATGACTAGAACTAACACGTCCCAAGTCAGACTCTTTTCAGTTAGATTAGTTAGCGAAATTTTAGTGATCATGCCTACTTATTGACAAAACAACTTATGGTAGGCCAAGGCATTGATAGTCATTATCACGATACGTGGTAAATCATTCTAGCGTCCATTTTGTTCTCATCACGCAGAAAGCAAATACCAGAGGTTACAATGTTGCGTAACCAAAGAAGAAAACGAGGTTAATTTTTCCCAACAAGAAGCATAACCTTACTTTTTCGAGTGCAAAGTTAGGACAGTAGGATAACAATAGAGCGCTAGAGAATAAATCAGGAGCCTAATAAGATACTCATTGAAGTCACTTGTGATAGGCATGTTTTGACACGGTGAATTGGAAGGCTAAAGTAAAAGAAAATTATTAAAAGGTGTGGGCATTGCGACAAACTCCACAGCCCAGCGCAAACTCTTCGCCTGTCGCGGGATGCTGAATGTGGAGAGGACACTCAGGTCCAGCAAGTTGAACACCACGAGGCCCTGCAATAATAAAACAACAACTTAGAGGGAACAAAATGATAACTTGCTACGTATTAAAATTTTTGAAGGTTTAATGTTTCAATTAAGCTAGGTTTATAAACCGTTCAAGGTACGTGTATTAGTTGTACTACGAGCAACATTGCTTCCTTCAGTCAATGCATGGTCAGTGAACACAATAGGATGCATTTTTTTAGCAAACAGCTGGACTACCAAGCTCCTTCAGTGAACACCTCCAAGGGACTGGGCCCACAACCTACACTACGATATGAAGCTCTATAACGTTTCATTAACGTAAACTGCGCGATGAGGTTTACAAATTTGAACTTTCATTTCCATTACTATTACTATATATAACTTTCATTACAAAACCAGTGAACACGCAGTACAATATGATAAACAAAAATCATAAATTTTGAAATATCATTTGTGAACGCTATAAAACTTCTCCAAATAATTTGACCAAACACTGATAACATAAAGCCATTCAATGGTTTATAACTCACCGGCGGGGCAGTGGGGAAGATTGCTCTTGCCGATGTTAGTGACTCTCTGGAAATCGTCGTGGCAAGCGTTGCAGAAATGCGTAGTCCCGAAGCAGAAAAATACGGCCACAGAACAGCAGTAGCGGCATTTGTACTCGAGGAAATCAGTTCCGTGCTTGGGACACATCTGCGCTCTGGACACATCCGAGCAGCCACCGCACACCAGCTCTGTCGGGTCGTAGTCGTCTCCTTGAGCAGCCTCGGCGTCACAACGAGCCTCACCTCCATAATAAGCCTGGTAACACAAAGAGTTTGCTGTTAAAATTACAAAATAAACTATCTAAAAATAATTTGTGATTAACGTAACGTTACATCTTACAACCACGAGGCTTAGAGTCGTTTTTGAATCACTCAACGAATTTCCGGTAGTAAGTGCATTATTGTGCAGTGCTGAACTCATACACTGTGGAAACCATGTTATTCGAAGATGAATTATTGACAAAACGAACTCATTTGAAAACAGTCAAGTGTACGTTAAACCTATCTTCATTCTAAATTATTTGTAAAACAATCATGAAGCAATATGATTTCAAGCCTTTGGCAAAAAATTGTGGAATAAATACAGTAAGTTAAAAATTTAAGGGAACGCAAACCAGGATATACTCAAGGCAAACCTTTTTGCACTTGAAGCAGACGTAGTAGGCGTATCTCTCCATGGCATAAGTGGCTAATTCTTGGGCATTGCTAGCAGCAGCCGAAATCTCAGGCTTGCAAACACCTTCATATTCCATCCGCATGAGAGCCTTGCGCTTCACATCCTCATAGAGAACTCTGATGGGCGCCAAGTCGTCTTCGAGTGCCCAGTGTTTGATGTTAACCTTACAAATAGGACAAAGTGAAAAAGTGAAGGTAATGCGCGGTCCCGGCCAACGCTTGTCAAGAACTGTTCGACAGCAATGAGCATGGAACACATGACCACACTCAAGCTGCAGCGCAGGGGCAGCGGAGAGCGCTTCTGAGAAACAAATCATACACATGTCGTCTGCGTCCTGCCGAAGCATTGGAGCAGACGAACACCCATGTAGGCACGGAAGACACGTCGTTTCTCCTCGGATACCTCCGCAGACGTGTCCGCATTCGTGCATTACAGTGCATGCATCTTTGCTATACTCTTGGCACTCAGAAGCTGAACAAACAGGAGTAGGAGAGAGCAAGCTAGTCTGCGCAGGCGATCCACAGAACCTACACTCCGAATTGTTCTCTTTGTCGTATCGTAAAGCCCCACTATTGCCGTCCGAACGCAGCTCAAGCAGAGCCTTCAGCGTTGTCGAGTCCGCCAAGGCAAGCAGCCAGAAGAGTTTCGTGCGGCCGCATCCCTCATGGAGATCAACTTTGATGGCTTGCTGTTGGTGTCGAAGGATTGTCCTGTGATGCATCCGTCGTCGTCTGTGCAAGTGAAGTACTTTATCACATTCCCCGCACAACTGACCACATTCATCACACTGCACTAAGGCGATAGTTTCTCCATCGTCATGATTCTCGCAGGTGGGGCGCGATACTTCCGAGGATGCAGTAGACACAGTGCCGTCCGCGTTTACATTCTTAGTAGTCTTGGTGACAGGCGCGGAGGTACTTGAGAGCGCATCCACATGGTCGGGATGCACAACGCATAATGAGGCAAGTGCAAGCCATAGGGTAGGTGTACTTAGACAGGCATGAAGAGACGAACGATACTGATCACCGAGTCTTGTCAGATTGATTATGTTCTCAGCTATGGCACTTTTGGTGACTCGGGCCCAGGTCTCAGAAATTTTACCGTGCGTCATATCCCTGATGAGGTTTATGATGAGGTCTGCCAGCTTAGGATTGGCGGTGCCCTGCAGCCACCAGCGTGATGAGTTACGGACAGGAGCTGGCAGGATGGAGGCAAGGGTGGCGCTCGTCATGCACGCCTTCCCAGCTGGGCTGTCATGTGCATGCTTGATCGAGCCTTTTTGTTTCAGCTGCACAGTCAAGGCTTTGGCTATCACCGCCAAGAAGACGTCCAGAATCCCTTGCCTGGAAAAATTTCAAGTTAGAGTTCTTTCTGAGCTGTTAAAGATAATGATGAGATGGTACTAAGTGCAAAAATTTGAAAGAACGAAAAAAAAGCTTACGGGATATTAAATTTAATCTTGTTCTGTTGTTCTTGCGTATTGTATAAGAATAAACAGGGTAATAAACTTGCACACCTAAAATGAAATCACACTTAGAACGAATGTATTTTTAGCTATGCATAAAAAAAATATATGTCATATAAGATCTATAAAATAACGCACAGATATTTATAAGCATCAGGTAAAATAGACAAATCAATTTGGTTATGTTAATCTTGGCAGCGTGAAGCCCTCTGTCAATAAATCTGAATACAAGGACTTACTTGTGCATATCATACTCGGCGTCGGCGTGTGGAGGAGAGGGAGTGGGCGGGTGTAGGACAGGGAAGTTGTGCTCAGGGAGAGTCTCCACGCCGAGCAGTGCAGCGAGTGAGCGCGGCGAAATGTCCGCAAGCATGCGGCGAAATAGAGATACCACCTGCAGATGCAAGTTCTTGCGTATGATAAATATTTGCAATCAATGATAACAAATTTATAAACTTCAGTCAAAGCTAGCCAGTAAATTTTAGTAACAACACCAAGAATCATTTGCAATGTCATCCATTCCTTTATAGTTTATACCAAATGAGACAGTCTTCTAGAGAAGTCCAGATTTACCTACGGTCATATGACTCGATTATGAAGCGATTGCTACTCAACTCGACTTCAAATGACGCACGTATTGTATATGGAGCAGCGAGTAATACAGGTTCGGCGCTAAATTCATCTTAACATGTTATTCGTGATAATTGTAGTAACCTGTAGCACAGCATAAACTTACATATAATGAAACAATATTTATGACAATATTTACCCAGTGTCAGATAATCCACATCTAGCCAATTGCAGCAACCATTCATAAATTGACGAACAAAGTTACGACGCACCTGCCGCTGCACTCTGGCAGATCCCGTGTGCAGGAGAGAGAGCAGGTGGCGCAGGAGGCTGTCCTGGTGCGCCAGGTGGGCTCTGCCTACAGGGGAGCCGCTCAGAGCCAGCACCATGGAGAGCATCTCGAAGCAGTAGGTGTCAGGCAGAGTGTGCTTAACATGAGGTGATGCCAGTCCTGATGCAACGTGCAACGAGGCATTTTCTTCGGAAGGGCTTTTGTTTGTATTGGAATGATTGCTGTTGTTCCAGGACTGTTGTGAGGCGGCCAGCAGCGCTGCTTCCCACTCCTCACGAGCCTTCACGCCTTCCCGCTTGATGGCTTGTACGATGTGCGCACAAACCTGCATTTACAGGGTTCGTTTTTATCACTAGTAGGAGCGTCTTTAATTTTGCTTACGTTCCCTTGATAAAAGGCGTTCTACGTCGTTCGATTCTGATTTCCTCAAGCTGCATTCGTACAGATTCATATAATTTATCATTAATAAATATTTCTTCATATAAGTTATTACCATTATATAATCCAATAGCACCTAAATTACAAAACTACCATCCATAAAGAAATACATTCCAGAGCTTCACATACCTGTTTTTGAAGATGCGTGAGCTTAGATCTAGAAAACAGGATACCAACGACGTGTTCTCGAAGGTCGTTGTTTCTCTCAGAATCTTCAGGGGGATCACTCTGACCGACTCCAGCCGAGGCAGGAGTGGATGATTCAGGTTTAGATGCGCCTTCTGAGACTGGTTTATCTTGAACTCGATCAACACCGTCGCTGCTTCGAATCAGCTTACCAAATACCTAAACAGAATACAAGGAAATAAAAATGTCAGCTAATTTCTGATTATTTTCAGTGTTCAAGAAATAATGAATCTTTTAAACCGAGATGATGCTTGTAGCTGAAGACGAGTTGCACAGCAAATTAGTTTAATGATGATCGGCATTATTTACATATGTGTGGTATTGAAAATGATTTTGTTCAAGACACATAGCGTAGAAGAAATAACTGAAATCAAAATTTATACCTGTCCCGTTATAAGTCTGAAGACTTTGAGCGTTTCCTGTTCACACTCGCGGTGTTGGAGCACCAGCGCTGATTGCTGCTTGATGAGCTTGCCTCTGATGATGCCCGTCGCACTGCTTGTGTCTCCGCCGTCGAGGGCATCAGGTGCCCCCGCAGACGAAGGACCTTCACCGTCATCTGCTACCGTCACTTCGCCACCCAACACACGGACCTGACGAACTCGCACACACGCGTCAGGGCCCTTCATTTCGATGAGCAAACACGAGTTTTCTGAACCTGTAGGTGGAATCAAACGACAACTTGATAGGTTTCTAAACATAAAAAAGGGGTGTGGTTCCTATGTATAAAAGATAACAATTTTGTTATATTTTCAAACTATGTATTGAATGTGGTGTTAATCGGCTATGAAAAAACGTAGAAAAACATTCATTTTATCGATAATAGATAAATCGAATATAATCATTGGGATTAATACAAGTATACCCCATTGTAGAACGCATTCAAATTATCTGAAAGAGTTATACATCTCGCGATTGGAACCCACTAAAGTTAGGAAAATATCACACGGATGAACATAAGAAGCAAAGCCAACCTTCTAGCACCATGTGGAGCCAGCCTGTGAAGCGGGAGTCGAGTTCGACTTGCCGCACCACCGAAGCCTCCTCGCCTTTACATGCGCGGAATAGCACGTTGGTGATCCGTGTCTGTGGGTGTTCAATAATAAATAGAATCGTATAGAATAGCCGAAACGAATACAAAAAATAAGCTTCCTTTCTCGCACATCAAAGAACGGATCTTCATCAAGACCGAAAGTGCTCGGAAAACTCACGCCAAGATCTCTGACGTTGTCGATGTGCACGTAGATGACAGCAGGACGGACTTGCGGCCGCCACGACACGGTTATGGTTTTGGTCTTATTGCGGTCTTCATCTCCAGACTCCCAGAAGGTCTCCGTGGAGTAATCCCTCAGAGATCCAATCATAGCAGGACGAGATGACGTGCGCAGCTCGCATTCACACGTCAAGTCCACAAGACGATCAACGACGCTCGTCACCTGCTGGGTAAATTCAGCATGTTACTGCGAACATATCGTGTCAGTGAGGATTCAGTTCTAACTCGAAATATACAGGAGCAGTATACTCGATTAAATATAAAAATGAAAATAAAATGAAAGTAAATTATAATTATCTTACAGGCACGTGTGCAGTATCGTAGATGGAGGTAGCTTCATCAGTAGCCCCAAGCACTTCTTCCGATAGCGAAAGAATTTTCGAGATGTTTGAGAAAACGTGGCTTTGGTGGAGGAAGTCATGGTCGGCGGGGGTGAAGCGCAGCCCGAAACATCTAGAAGGATTTATCAACTATTGAACTAATTCATGAGAGTAACCTGTTGTAAAACCTACAATTGCATGCAGCAGCTGATCGCGGAAAACTAGGTTACACACGAGAAATAATTCAAACGATTTCATTTTAGCCGATTGGAGAGTATCCATGACCAACCAAAACAAGATAAATTCAGTTATCCAACAAATAATCAGGAACTCTAAAGTTATGTAAAAATATGATATACGGTGGAAGTCGCATTATTTTGACACCATTTTATTTTTAAGATACACTGAATAGCCAGAAAAATTCACTAATTTATCAAAACAACAAATTTATCGACAGGTTCGAGTCTGCAGTAAGATTGAGAATTACTACCTGACAGCCATCATCTGGAGCGGCTGGCCAGGAGGCAGGAGCATCATGAGGTCGGCGATGGTCTGCAGGAGCAGGTGGAAGGTGCTGGGGAGCGGGTGCACAGCATCACCAGCAAGGGTGACGTCACTCAATGGGTGTTCTAGCACAACCATATCTTTCTCGCCCTGCAACAACGTATATATGCTAACGAGTCTCCACTGTATTGGTCTTCGAGCTGATTTTGAAATAGTGTGCAGAAAATAGGAACATTTAATAATTTGTTTGGCTCTAAAACACCAAAAGAAAATGTGTATTTACAAAGATCAATCAGAGTTTGAAGATAATCTAAGGATATTTCCCTGGGAAAAATCAGTAAATATTTGGTCTTAAAAGGCAACATAAATAGTCAATGCAGCCAAAGACAAAACTGCAGATGTCGAAAATGGATTTTAAAGTTTCATGATTCCAAAATAGTGGAAAATTGCAATTA
The DNA here is from genome assembly GCF_000764305.2 of Hyalella azteca. Classification (NCBI taxonomy): domain Eukaryota; kingdom Metazoa; phylum Arthropoda; class Malacostraca; order Amphipoda; family Hyalellidae; genus Hyalella; species Hyalella azteca. The sequence goes on along the minus strand of NW_025942115.1, from coordinate 175,757 downwards.
GTCACGGCGATTTATTATTTCTATAGACAGTTTCATAATATATCGAGGAGCAATTGGTCAAAAATAGACACGATTCAACTTGGAGGGCTGTTCCAGGTTTCCAAGTTGTTGCCATGACAGCACGTCAAGGGCTCACCATGTCGATGATGTTGGCGTGCCTGTTGTTCTGATGGTCAGGCTCGTGGGCATCCTCGGGGTTGATCAGTTGCTGTTGGGTTGCGGGTGTGTGACGAGGGGTCAGGGCAGAGGCGAAGCTCCAGAGCAAGTCATGCAGGCACGTCGGCTGAGTCACGCTTCGTAGCAGCCAGTTTAAAGCCTAGAAGAAGTAAGGTCAAATATTTTGTCAAATCTGAATAAGGGATAAATATTATATTTTCCTCGATAGTTTTTTTAGTTACCGCGGATGAGTTTTCAACGATCCGCATAATCATGGACATTAAGAAAGTGCAGTGGAGGTAATAGCTATAAGACATCACTTTGACATGTAAATGGTCTAAATAGTTACTAATGATACTTGCGGGGGAAAAAAACATAGAAAGAGATAAGACCTGCATGCCGTAGACTCTGGCTGCCGACTTGCGCGTGGCATGTCGCATGGCGAAAGCGAGCGTCTCGAGGTCGTGTTGCTGGAAGATGAACGCCATGACAGGTCTTGAGGACACATTACTGCAGCGGCTCGAACTCGACGAGTTGGTGCTTTCACTCAAGTTAGTGTTGGTAACCGCGGTACCGGAGTTACAGCGTTCAATTCCAGCAGCGAGACGTTCTAGCCAAGTTGAGGGATGTGCCAGCAGAGAACTACTTCCCGCAGAGCCGCTACTGCCGACACCACCGATACTGCCGCTGCTACTTACTGCCAGCAGTAAAGCATTTGAGTAAATACCGGAAAACACTTTAATCATTATCACCCTGGCGAGGGAAATGAGACACGTCGAAAACAAGTAAGCAATATTGATCATGTAAAAATGGTATAAAATAAACCAACAACCGAGAAAATGCATATTTGGAAAGGACAGTCAGGATGCTTGCAAATTCCAGTCACGTCCCTTTCAATGATATGAGTAAACTAGTCATAGAAGATGGCTGTTCTAATGTAACTACCGATACCCGATGACTGATAGTCTGGTAATTTAACACTTATAATAAATGAATCAAACATAGAGCTTTATGCTACAATTTTTTAGCAACCCAAACACACGCCTCAGTACATGAAGCATCCTTAGAATATAAATTGAAATGGAGTATAAATTGACTCGGAGGGAAGGTACTAAGGCAGAAAATAAAGCGAACTGACATGTCTGCTTCTCGCCGCTGCTGTTATTCCTCTTCCTGAGGACAACTGTGAAGGGGGAGGAAGGCGCAAGGGAGGGATGTGGGGACGCGCTACTGAGGCTACTGCCTCCACCAGTCCCCACCGACGGGGTCACGTCCATTACTGCAGCAACAAACTTTATTTGAGAGCAAGAACAATCGTCACTCTGAGTTAATTTGTCCAATTCAACATCAAGAACAGATAAGACATCAAGAAGAGATAAGTGCAGAATAAAAAATTATTGAAAAGCAGTTCAAATAAAATTACTGACGCAATACAAGTTTTCATAAGTTATGTAAATTCATTATGAAAGCAAAAGGCCAAGTATAATAGTTTACACAACCCAGCTGTTTACCTAACATGAAAATTCAAACCAAAGTGGAAACCATGCCTCTAACTAGTGGTATATTTTCATACTTATTATAAACTAATGGGATAATATTTTAACCTAAGTACCATAATTATTATTATTCTACGAAGCATTCAGAATGAAAAGCATAAACAATTCACAAGGCCCGAGCAATCTCTATCTCACCCTCCGGGGGTTGAACCGCAGCAGCAGCTGCCGCAGTGGCCACTGAGCCCCAGTCCTGACCAGACGCTGTGCCTACGGTCACTGAAATTGATCTGTTCAACGGACGCGCGTTGGCCGGACGAGGGATGTCCGAGTCGCTGCCGGACGAGTCTTGATGCACACTTGCGTCTGCAAAATTACACATGGTTTTCAGATCTACAAACTTATTAATCGAAAAAGTTTGCATCAAATTTTTCACCAGTTTTCGTCATTGTTTCGCTGGGGCTCAATTTCGACCTCAGCATTTTCATTGAGGCTGCTCAAAAATATCACAAAAAATTAGAGAGATGACATCAATGATGAAGAAATAGAAATAAATGATAAGAAAAACAGCATATTCATCATGTTGTTTTGAGAACGAACTGCATACCAAAACGAATCAAAGAAAAAGGCTCTTCAATTTTAATATTAATCAGCGAGCACAACAGAATGGATAGAAATATTACAATAGTTACTTTTTATCATTCTCAACGCATCAAGTACGAAGCCTAAAATTGTAGGAAGTTTGACGCAAACGAATAAAATCAAATTAATGGATGTTTAACTACAAAATTTAAAATATAATACTTCAGACAAGAAATCAGACAAATGCATGCTTTATTCGCGCATGAGCAATGAATGGAACTCACTAGATGGTGAGTACGAGGAGAGGTCCCTCGGCGCTCCCGCGTCAGACTGCAGGTCGCACATGCTGAGCAAGGCGTTGGCGTTGTGGCGGGAGGGCAAGACATGTCCCGTGCTCCCGCTGCTTTCCTGCAGCGTCTGGTGCAGTAGGAGGTCTTCCCGAAGTTGATTCAGGTGCTGCTGCTGGCAGTTCAGAGTGTGCAGGCACTGAAAAGCCACCTGCACATTGGGAATGAATTTAAATGGCTATCCTAAACAGCACGAGTTACAGAACAATGCAGTGTAAGATACGATCGTTTCGTTGATAATAAAGAAAATATACCGACTATATTAGTCTTAATATCAATATTATCTACAAGCTGGACCTACTTGACATTAAACAATGTAATTAAATTCAGTGGATAATTTTAATCATTCATCAGTACCCTTAGCTGGCTCTATCTTCATTATAAATATAATCCAATCTTGAACTGACCTGAGGAAAGGGAGAATTATCCGGACTGAGTTCGACAGCACCAGCAACAGGGCACGGGGAGCGCTTGTGCAGACGTTGAGGCAGAACAGGGGCTGACGCAGAGCTGGCCAGGTCCAGGAGGAACATTGCGTTGTTGCGCATTATGAGGTGCGTCTCAGCCTGACCGCCAGGAGACATGAGCTTGCTTGGCTTAGCAGCAGCAGCAGCGCTTCGTTTTATTTTGCGACATACCGCGGCGTCTTTATATTCTTTACTGGTAATCTTGATGCCATTCTCAGTCTTGTACTTGTGACGACACGTCCAACAGAGGAGGTAGCAGCCCCTGACGATCATGCCGCAAGGCTGGTCAAAGTGGCCCTTATAAGGGAAAAATTTCCAGCGGCCACCGACGTATCCGCAGCCGTGTGACGGAGCAGCACATCCAGGGTGCTCCATGTACAAGTGGTTATTGCTGCTCTGTGGAGACATGATTCTGTTACAGAGATCGCAGGTCACGGGGGTACACTGCGGTAAGCCTCGGTTCTCCTCTTCGGTGCCATCGTCGTTTATGACCTGAAGAGAAACGGATTTTTTCTTGTGCTTGTGTTTCTTTTCTTTTTGTGAGCGGTCGCGGAAGCGGTCCGTCTTTTTAGCCTTGGAAGGAAGAGTTGGTGAAGGTAACACCATTTGCTGCGCGATAGCACGCAAGCACGTGCTAGCGAGTTCCTCCCACAACAAAACCACGTGCCGCAACACCAGCGGCAACTCGGGAAAGTCAATGCCTCCACAACCTTCCATGACAGTTGCTAACTTCTGTGAAGTTTGGTAGCCAATCCAATTCGACATAACCTCATCTGGTCGTTTTTCGGTTGCACAGTCGCCTTTTTCTGCAGCTCGAGGCACTTCATTCATATTGATACCACTAATTCCTGGGATCAAGAAATCTTCGGTATTCTGAGGCGTAACGTTCAAATAATTACAAGCACTTACTTCTACGGAATGTCTTTGTCGAGCTTTCTGCTCTTTAGTGAGCTTAACTTCAGGCTTCGATCGTTCTCTGGTATCAGGCCTCCACTGAAACGCCGCAAGCTTTGTTAAACTTGGATTGAATTTTAAGAATGAAGCGCATGCCATAGCATCGTGAACAATGCCTTCATGCCACAAGAAAGCTGCGAAAATTGCGCGCATACACTCTGCTACAGAAGGGCTCATGGCTTCCTTTACTTTATCTTTCATGTTTTTTTCCGAAAGAGTTATTGGAACTGAAGAGGGCGACATGATGCGGTCTCTCTTAGACCGTGACTGTTGTTTGACACTTCGCTCTTTGCGTACAGATTTCGGTGACGGACGCACCCCATCGTTGCCCAAGGCTCCGTTGCTGCCAGTGGAACCGACGCTGAACTTGAGGCCATTTTCGGGGCTCGTTTGTGTCGCCATTTGCGTTACTTGGCGAGACAGTGACAGACTCGGCTCCTGAGTGATAACAACGGCAAATTATTATGCGTTTCTTCCCTCGCATGCAGCTGTAACGCAGATAGGAATTTTCACACACTGTATGGAAACATAATACTTATCATTCAAGATAGGAAGGAGATTCCTTTTTAGACAGAGCATTGTTTTCATATTATATACCATTATTTAAAAATCAAAGAAAATTTCATTATTTACTGTGCAAAATGGCATAGATTAAGAATGAATCACTCGTGTCATTTCATAAGAGCAAGTATTCGGCTCAGTACGATGATTTTAAAACCAGAATAGTTCACATTATGCAGTTGATATCTATGCATGAACGAAATAACCTCCACAGTTACCACTTAAAAAACTTTAGTAATTCTTTTACTTGCAAATTTAACATGAACTGAGAGAGAAGAATTAAAATGTATAAATATTGAATGGATTAGTCCGAGACCTTTTTGGGGGTGCTGTCCGCTGACGGGGCAAGCGAGGACAGGGCGCTGCTGGCTGCTGACTGCGACATGTCCTGCGTCAGGCTGGACACGAGGGCGCTCGTGTCGCTAGGGACGTCGCCACTCGCCTCGCCCACTTTGAGAAACACACAAAATATTAACAATTACATTTCTTCAATGAATATTCAATTAATAATTAGTATCAAAAATATAAATTTGAAACATAAGTGATGTTAGGTATTAACAGAATGAGATGAAAAAAGAAACAAATATGGTCAGCATATGCACGAATCATGAATATCATTCCCGTTACAATTTTTTGTTGAAATATTATAAAACTTTTATTATCGAAGAAAATTCGTCTTTCTACCCTGACAATAGAAAGTAATATTTTCGATCAAACCGAGTAACAATGAAAGCATAAGGTCGTTAATCGTTAGATAAATTAAAATACTTAACGAGATGACTGTCATCTTATCAGAAATGGTTTGAATGTTCCCATTTATAGTGAGTTACCGGCAGCCAGAGAGTCAGCAACGGCAACAGAAGAAGGAACACCAATGGAAGGCGTCACTGTAGAATTAAATACAGATAAAATAAAAATCGTAATTACATAGGGAAATCACAAATAATAAATGCAAAGCAAGCATGGATGAAACTGCCGTGGCATGCTTGTAACCCACCACTAGAATGTGAGAAACAGCAGCTTCCTAATAGAGTTGAAAACATTTTTTTCAAATTAATGCATCAAGTTGTTAATAAATCAATAAAGCACTTACTAGCAAATGTTTCATGTAGACTAATCAGTGGAATGTTGAGGCGATTGTTGTAGGAATGTTATTAGAAAAAAAAACTTGGTTCGGCTGCCACGTTGGTATCAGTAATTTGAAAACAATTCACGAACATGTTTATTAACTAAACAAAGGAAATCTGCAGTCTCCCAGAATATTCTGTCCAACTCACCAGCCGCTGAGCAGAGAGGCAAGGCGCTGGTGTCGCCGTTAGTGGCCGCTGAGGGAACAGAAGCGCTGCTGGTGACACTCCTGCTGTCACCGCACCGGCCTGCAATAAAAATGCATTCTTCATTCGGTAAACATAAAGCAAAAATTATTCTATGTAAATATCATGGGTTGCCATGAAGAAGCAACGCGCAACAAAGGGTAACAATACACAAAAAGCAGTATAAACAAACCGCAAACGGTGGTTGACCGTTCGCGCTGTAGCCATCGTTTTCATAACAAAATAACAAGCCCGCAAAACTAATATCTAGCAACTTGATAGTAATATATTTGAAGCTTTTAAGTAGAATAATGAAGGTCATCTGCCCGATTCGGGTGCATAAGCAGATCAATTCTATTCAATATCGTAGTCAATTAGGTATACACAATAAATAGATTAACGAGTCGCTGATAAATCAAAGATAGCATCATTTAAAAATACGAACCTGGAACAGGGCTCGACGATCCAGATTTCCTCCTTAAATTTTCCAATGCTTCAGGTAGGAGAGAGTCGCTCGCAGGGAGTGCAAAAGTGGCGGCCAGGCTACCATTACTTTTGACCGCTGGTAGTGCAGTGGTGGCAGTCAAGTGGTTGCCACTGGCACTGAGCACTGCAGTGCCACCTACTCCGACACTGGCTGCCGTAGCCAATGAAGTGCGCGGGCTGGCTGAGCGCGAGCGCGGAACTTTTCGTGGTGTGGGTGGCGGCGTCCGCGGTGGAGTCGCTCCGTTTCCGTTGGCCCTGGACTCGCCGATTGCCTTCACTAGCTCTCGGACAGACACGCCCTGCAGCTCTTGGGGCAGGTCTCCACGAACACCGCTGATCATGTACAGAGGAAGCGTAACAGTGATTACTCTTACCATGTGTACAATGGACGAATCTGAATTATGCATTACATTGTTACCTGAACAAATTTCGTAGTGCACATTTGAGAGAATACTAATCCTCAGGGGAACAATAAGTAATCAGATGTATATATGGTATATATGTAGATCTCGAGAATTACAAGCTAATAAGTGCAATACAAAAGAAATAAGGCATCGTTGATTGAAACGCTTTGCAATAAGTTGTCTATGAACAATAGACTGATTTTTATAAATAGAAATTACAATTAACAAAATGAACGATCCAAGAATTAGGCTGGTCAGGCAAGAACATAAGCGCCCTGAGCAGATAATCTGATGGTCTACCTCGAAGTGACAGCAAGAGGTGCCATGCTGGACACCTCAGTAGGAGTGACAGTCCCGCCTGCTTTAGGATCCGTGGCAGCAGCTGAGGCAGGCTTCTGTGCCTCTTCTCTAAGCCAGCGGTTGAGGGCAGAAAATTTGCAACTTCCCATTCCATCCTAGAAAAACGAGCAGTTTAGTCTGGATATAAGCGAAGAGTTCCATGCAGATATTTGCACCAAAATTGTAATATACTAGACGAGTCGGACCAGAAATAAATATATCCTCACTTTACTCGGCAGGAAGTATCCGTACGAGGGCTATTTGTTGGGAAAACTGACTGAAAAAATTCCTGCATAATTAATTTCCAAATTGAGAAGTCAAGTTACATGTCATCAATGCCTTCATTATATAAACCGAGTATTAAAAGAGATTTGCAACTATCAACAATCTCATGGAATGATAAACGTGATATATTTCGTATCACGATCATGAGACCACACAAGGGTCCTGAAATTCACACAGTATTTAGCGGAAGTTTCAGGTAAAAAGATAAATTCATTTTCATGCATTATTTTCTATGCACAAAGCTCAGGAAATTCTATCTGAGAAAAGTTTTTCCTGTTGGACAAACCTTGACATCTGACATAATCGGCTTGCAGTCCACAGTAGCATCATCAATGCCTGCAAAGAGAAAAAATATTACAGCCTTAATATTGTTTTCAACAGATATTCCCATAACACAAATACAACTTTGATTGCATACAAAGGTTTATTCAAATGCAAACATACGATTGGTAAGAGAGGGATAAACATTTCACATATCAGTGGAAAAAAAGAACATGGGTCACATCTTACCAGATTTGACATCGAGAGTCTCAGCAGAGTCGCTGGTAGCGGCAGGTTCCGTGTTCTCAGCTGCACTGCCATCGCCGCGACCACGCAGCATAGATGGACCTGTGAACCAACTTGGTCATTAACACAGTTAATAAATATTGAAACCCAAGCTAACGAGAGGTTTTGACGTAAAATTAAAAGAATTTAAAATACAAGCTGTAAATAAATCTTGCCAATTATGTCATAGACTAGCTTTATTTTAGCTTAACAAGATCATCATTTAAAGTCATTCAACCCGAAAAAAAACTTGCTGAAAAAATCAACTGTCATCGAAGCTTCGGCATGCAAAAGTTTCAGTATTAAGAGCTTAAAACAAATGAGAGGAGGGCGCAAAGAAATGAAATTGAAAGGAGCTACGAACCAAGAGCCCCAAAAACGAACGGCTGCGACGGAGGCGACAGGGCGGAGTGGGAGAGAAACGCAGGCAGCGGCGTGCACTTGTTCTCTGCCGAGCCGAAGTTGAACCCTAACCCACTGATGTCTGTTGGTATTAAGATTATATCATAACCTTTTCTCTTACACTTCCTGTGTGCTTGTTAGCGCATCATGCTTTAATAAGCATCATGGAACGTCTGTTGATAAAACTTTTTAAGAAAATGTCATATGCGGTACCCTACACTTCAAGAAAAAACATTATTGATATAAAATTAGTTCAATATTTCGACAGAAATGGCAGACGTCAGGTTCTCTTTTTTCTGGAGGAAGTCGCAATCTTAACATGCATTTAAAAATTTCCGCAGAAGCAAAGACATTTTTGAATCGTAGGCAGTTGAATTGCCAATCAGCCAACCATAACAAAATTTTTATCTTGGCAGATAGATTAAGCTTACTAAGGTACTGAGCAACTAATTAAAAAGCGAGTTAAATCAGTGCGGGAGATAGTGACGCGACGATAATCAGCCGAAACAAAGCAAAATTATCTGTACTGATAGATTAAACCTGCTGAGCGACTATTTATAATGCAAGTTAATTAAGTGGGGAGTCTGAGAGTCTCACTGGATTGGGGACGCGAGCCTTGCCACTGCAGGAAGAGCGTGTGGCCTCGCGACTCGGCGAGCGACCAAGCTTCGCCGTCAGTAAAACAATATTTGCGGGTGCTCTCCGCGTCTAGTCGAACCCAACTCCCTATGGTATAAAAAAATAGTTGAATTGAATATATTGTCAACGCAAAAATTTCTGTAATGAAACATTTCATTCGTTTGATAAATATTTTCATTTGTATTAATAATTTATGCCCTTCAAAATGATGTGTATCCATTTAGTGTATTGATGAAATGATCGACTAACCCTCGCTGTTGTTGATCATGCAGTCGGTGGTGATGGAGTCGCTCTGCACGAGCATACCTACAGGCGGCGCCCGTAAGCTGGCCTGACTCCGGATATTGTGGCCCGACAGGCCGCACTTGACGACCGTGTACACGTCCACACGCCCGTCCAGCTCTGCCAGCTGGGACGGGTTGTCTGGGAGCCAGGAGTTCACCCCTTGACACGCGTCCTCTGCATTTGCTGGACCGCCCAGTACTTCCCGTCGTCTCATTATCGAGTCCTCGGACATGTCCTGAGCAGAGGTGAGAAGTTAGTTGTGTGGAATTAAACAATATGTTAAACACATTCCTGGAAAATACATAACTTTGTTTAAAATTCGCTTTGCCACCTGAAATACAAGTGAGAGGAATTTTTAAATATTAAAGTCTTCATGTTGAAGTATCAAAACTGCAGAAAAAAAACTCGGTAAATGTGGGCTAGCTTTTTTCAAAAGTTTAATTAGAATGCAATTCGATTCATAGAATATCTTGCGTTTGCAACCTAAGCTCGATACTAGAGTATTTTTTGTTCCTGAAGCAAAACTAATTATTCGAGAAGCTGTAATTTATGGAATCGTGATAAATTTGCAAACATTATAATAGAAAAGATACCACAGCTGCGTCATGAGGTTAGCGACGCACAATCTGCCATATCTTGACGGTCAGGATCCTGGCTATTCTTTAATATTTGAGCCTAGAAATATTCTTAGCTGAAAAACTTAGCCTCCTAGTTTGTTTGTGAGTTTGCACTTTTCACATTGATTTGTCATTTTACTAGTCAATTTAGGTTTTAATCTTATCTATGTAAATCTAGTCCTTCTATTGATTGTACTTGTTTTCTTGTATTTTTTGAACTGATAACGCACCAGATCTATTAAAATTGTGGATGAAGGTTATGATGAATTTACCTGGCATTTTCTTTGCATTCAAATTCGTGCCTAATTTGCAAATAAAGCAAGAAAAAATATAAATACTTGAATTTAAATGATATAATTTCTCGAAAACAAAGGTAATTCATCCATAGTTATAACAAAATCATGTACAACGTAGGAGCCAAGCCTACCTGCTTGGAATTGGCAAGGGGATCTTCGTGGGCAACGAGCAGAGTCTTGCCGAGGTGCTGGTTGTACTGCAGCACCCAAGCCTCAGCTGGTCGCTGCTTGTTGCTGCCGCCGGACAGCGCGCTGCTGCTGCACAACTGCTGCATGCACTCCGGCGTCAGCCGCAGCCAAATACCGTCCGTGTTGTGGATCTGCAATTCAAAGCAGGATAAGCCACACGAGTTTAAAACACATTTTGTTTGACTAGAGTCTAATGACCCTTTAGGGAGATTAATAAACAATTAATCAATCTACGAAACAATAGAGCAGCTCGGCGATAAACCAAATATTATGGTCAATCAATATATTAATAATTGTCAATCATTCAGCCTTACGTTTGAGTAACAACTAAGGACATACGAAATTTTACAGTGTTCACCGGTACAATTTTTGAGATAAACAATTTTACTACAAGTGAGTTAATTTAGTAGGGGATGTTGCAAAGAACCTCGTCTGAGAACGACACGGTGGCATTGTAGGAGATAAGGCCAATCTGTTCGCTCTGCAGAGACGGGTGCGTCCTGATCCTGAGCCCTGCGCTCTGTGGCATCACGAACTTGCGTGCCTTGCACGGCGCCTGGGACGCCTTCTTCAGGGCGCTCTGTAGGGGCGGCACCACGCCCTGTGGAGGCTCCTTCACCTCCATCTTATAAGGCTGTCATGTGGAAATGTATCAATGATGTATTATATGGTATCTCAAGCCATATACCATATACCAAATGGTATATGGTATAGAGGATGGTATAGTTACCATATGGTATCTCAAGCTTGAACAGATAAGCACCATGCGCTTAGTCAAAAATACTATCGGCTTGCTTTAATGAAAAAGTACAATTAAGATGCAATATAACAAATTTCTTTCATAGCTGCAATATTTTGAATCTATGCAGCATGTCTCAAAATGCAGGCATTATTACAGGCATCATGGATATGTAGAATAGAAGTTGACGATATTTTTGCACCGCCAATGATAGCCTCCCATAAACTAACTCATCAAGGTAGCGCTCTATGAATGAGTTCAAAGTTATTAATACAGTACAAGAAGCAGCTGAAGTTCTTTATCGAACAGTGCTGCTGCAATGCATTAGAAGCTGCTGCAACAAAAGATACCTACATAAAGAAACAGTTTTAAATAAATTAATTTTAATTAAAAATTAAAGTAGCGCACAACGAATAGACTAAAAGGGGTGTAATTGTCATGGATGTATTTTTTTTCCAGTAAGCATGTGACGTACTTTATCGAGGACGTAGCCATCAATGGTGATGTGGAGGCTGTAGCAGCCAGGGGCGGCAGGGGTCCAGTTGCAGGTATAGCTGCCGTCGCCGTTCGAGCGAACCATCATGTGTTCGGTCGGCCGCTGCAGGGTGGGTGACACGTACCGAAGCTCCTCGAACGAGTATTTCTCATAGGCCTGCAACAATTTATTCTCTGAAGAATTATTGAGGCTAAAAATGATTGAAGACTCATTCCATGAAAGTCAATATTCGTTTAGTGATATTAAATGGTTTTAGCTTCTTATCATTCCAATTTTGAGGACAATTTACAAGTGCATACAAGGAATTAGAGATAGTGGGCCACAGTGGTCAGCGCCAATCCTCCGAGTTAATTACAAAAATAACTTTTATTACTAGTATTGTTCAACAGTATCCAAGATTTCTTCAATAAACATTAAACATCATGCATGTTGAAGTACTACTACATTTGAAAAAAACGTAGCGCAAATAAAATACCCGCTTAAGCATAAATGATGCAAGAGAAAATAATGTTTAAGGATTCGAAAAGATAAAACTCAATCATTCCTTATCCATTTGAAAGTAAATTACAGCGACTACCTATAATAAATTCATACATATTCACAAAAAATTATATGAAAATGGTTATATGAACCTTCATCATAGTTATGGCACAATAGCACATCTTCTCGCGGATGGTGATGGAGTAAGGCGTGTCGAGACAGGGCTGAGGCTGCCCTCCGAAAGTCATGCTGTCGGGGATGTTCTGACTTAGACGACGCGGCAGCTTGTCCTTCTGGCCGCCCTCCAGCACCGGTACGGACATCACCTCGATCTGGACCACACAACAGTCAGGCAACAGTCACTCAGTGACAACAATCAAATAAGTGATAGTCAATCATAAAATAACTCAGTGACAACAATCAGGTAACAGGGCTAGAGAAAAATCTGAAGTGGAAGTAACAAAAGGCCGATTACAGTGACAAAGTATACCCAAGCATGATGAACAATGAAAGGATGGGAAAAAACATCAGCATACATCTTCTATTGGTCTCTAGTTTACACAGCAGAAAAAATACAAATTTGGTCACATAAATACAGATCTATGTAAAGCCAAATATGCCGTGAGCCATTTCAGTTGAAGTGTCAATGATTAAAGCCACCTTGAGAGAAGGTGCGAAGACGACTTCAGAATACTGATCCTTGGTTATGATGGTGACGATGGCAGGCCACCCTGCCCTCAGATCGTCCCTGGAGTAGATAACTTCTGCCTGCCTCACGTCCACGTACGAGTCAGGCTGCAGCCAACGAGCAAGTCTGCCCCCACTCGTGCCTACGCTGCACGAGACAAGGTCTCGCAAGAACAGACGCTCGTTCGAGTGGCAACTGAAGAGAAAAATAAAGGCAACGTCACATCGATTGTAGAACATCCGAATGCAGAATTTCTAACTGCGCAAGATCCGATATAGATTTAAAAGGCCTGAAAATCGACTAATTATATATTTGTCGTACGTAGAAGTACGGAATGAGGCAAAAAAATTGAAGCAGCATATCCTGGGCACAAAGCCAGAGATAAAATGTCGTCGAAGGAGAGCATGGAGTTCCCGAGCCGACCATCACCATTGAGGCTTCCGGTGGCCAAAAAAACCGAGCATGCTGCTGACAACTGAATATGAGGGGCTTAAAGATTTAGAACGAAGCTTCGCCTAAACTGCAAATGCATTTTACGACTAGTAGTAACGAATCGAAAATTAGTAGACAACGATTGATCAACTATAAATAGTAGAATTACAAGCAAGAAAGAAATCCACCACAATGCACAAATCGGACAAATGACAAGTTATTGATAGGAAAGACCAATCCCAGTGAAAATTTAAAAATCAATTCGCAAGACACATATAATTATTTTTCTTGCAATAATTTAAGGGTACAAAAAATTGAACTACAATTTCAAGTTTCACAGTGCAGAAAAATATGAAGGATGAATATGTTTGATGAAACGATCAATATTAAGCATAAAGTACCATACAATATGAGAATTAATGAAGCTAAAAATCCTAAAAATCCTTCACACCCTAAAATCCTTTGTGTGAAGCAGCCAACTGGCTTTCAAGGAACGCGTACCTCGCTTAGCATCCGGCTATAAAATCGGAAGCGTGTGGGGATGGATAGGATAAAACGCGTGACGTGACGTCACAAAATTAGCCTATCACGTCACCGACGATGTGAATCTCGTCATAAGAGCTCAAGGACTCAGTGACATTTAATGTATTTACTTTAACAGCCTTTCTTATTATTTTTTTTTTCAAGCGAATATTAACCATTGATTTTTCCTTGAATAATCTGATCGAACACCACAACAAAATTTAATAGGTATGAATTTTTATTCAACGGGAAACAGTGCGACATGACATTGACGACAGAGTCTACATTGACAATGTTGAATCCCAATTTCCATAGATCATTCGAATATGATATCGGATTCCACTGTCAGCACTTGAGTAGAGTTCTAAGATCTTATGAAAATTTCACAAATATTATTTTTTTGAACAGTCAAAAGAATAAGGATGGAAATCCAGAGATGAAATGTTGACCTATGTTGCGATGGCTAGGTATAGGGTACACCAAGTAACAATAAATTAATAAGTTCTGGTCGCTGCACCGAAGGAAATAGCTAAAACAATGAGCGTCTCGCTAACTAAGATCAAACTAACATTTCACAACTGCACCGCCGCAGGATGTTGCTCAACCTAAGTATTTTTTCCTTCGCTCAACCTTTGTATTTCTCCGTATTTGAAGACTAAGAGACCAAGAGTGAGGCCTCAGTTGTGCAGTAACGTGAAAGAGACAACCAAAACAACTTTCGAAGTGTATTTCAAAGCATTCTATAAGATATTTTCGATATTCCTTCTGCTTCAATACAGTTTCTAGAGTTGGATGTTCTCCGAAGTTCTAGGAATTTCAGTACGAAAACATCTTTATTTTGCAATCACACAAAAGGAGAACGCAACCAGCAAATTTGCACTCAAAAATTGGGCCAAATAACCATCAACGAACAAAATAATTTCTAATTATCCGTATATTCTAATTATTGCCTCGGTAAAAAAAATCGAGTAAGGAAGATAAATCTTACTTCTAATCTCTCTGCCATAAATAGATAGCGTACATTGATAAATCGTTCGCAAGACGTACATGTACTTGGAAATGATGTTTCAGTCAGCTAACTATAAAGAGCTAGATCATTATTACAAAAATAAAGGTAGAGATTTCAGCGCTCAGTGTTTTGGGACTGGTCCCAGTATCCGAGGTGCTGCAGGACAAAAAATGTAGCACGATATGAAATGAAACGCAACACCAAGAATAAAACTTAAAATTCTAAAAAAATATAACTCAGTACTCACTGCAGTGAGTGACAGAGAGCGCACTTTCCCGTCGACGAAAACTTGAGGTCACGGACAGACGGACGGACGGACGGACATGGCGAGCACAATAGTGCATTTTTTCCATAAATGAGAAAATGCGCTAAAAACGTCAGTGAACGTCAAAATAACGGGTCAGTAACGAGAGATTAGTCATAAACAACGCACATCCTGAAGCAGTGACTAGCCAAGGATAAGAAAGCAGCACACCCGTAGGATGGTAGAAAGTGCATGCCCAGGATGTCTTGGGTCAGAATAAGGGGCGCTGTAAAACCCACAAACACCACGACCTCAACAGTAGATGATTGCCGAAAATAAAACTGTGAATTTGGTAAGGAGAAATGTATCCCATACGGCTCATAAATAGAAATCGCGCAAATTAACTGATTAAATATATATCGTTGCATTTCGTACACTTCTCTGAGTGCTCGTTGCCATTAGGATGCTAGAGTCCGCGAAAATTCCTTAAAGTGTTGATTCAATTTCAAGATTCGAGGATGCGAAATGCTAATAAATAGGTTCTTTTTAAATATTTGCACCGGAAGCACTAAACTCTTGGAACATGTGCGAGCCTCACATCTGCTGACTCGAAATATAGAAGGCAGAAGATGGAGGTTTATGCTGAAGGAGTGCTGGCTAGTATCATCACGAAGTAGTGTCGCAAGATTTGCATGACATCATATCCTGGAGAGCAGATAACTGGCGCTTCGCATAGGCTTGAGCGGCTAGTCTTTAGTGGACAGATGGCAAGTGTGTACGCTAAACATACTTGGGGAATCAACGCTTTCTTCAAAACTTGGCGGGTCAAAGAAAACTTGCTGTGCAACACTTATAAAACACACAAGTGAAATATTTATCAAGGTTTCCAATAACTCCTTGCGAAAATGGAGTCTGCAATTACAATAATCGTGTTATTGATGATCTTGGTACTCAATGCTCAAGAATCGGGTACTGAAAATCTAGTGTCCGGAATAAGGACAGCACAAGTTTCTCCCATAAACCACGAAAGGGGACTAGGACATCCTAAGCCCCCAATTCGTATGCCACCACCGAGTCGAGAGTCTAGTCTTCCTACCGCTATACGGCCTCACTTCAACGGTATTTACAATTCGGAGAGCTGGAGAAATGCCAACAGAAATACAGCGACCCACGAACGGCCGAGGGTTGTCATAGATCAACCACCAGCTCCTGTTCATCCAGGTCTCTCTACGCCCAACCCTAATCGGATTGCAGATCTGCCTGAAGGTAATCCAGTTGTTGAGAAAGCCCTTCCTGAAATCAATGGTAGCTCAAATAACACGGATGCCAAAGTGGATGACGGCTCATCATCTCCAGACCGTGGTTTTGGAATTGAGGCTATCAGTGGGACATCGGCAAATACTGATAACGACGGTCACGATCATGACCATGATCACGATCACATGGACAAAGTGTCACCTGACTTAGGTACAAACATTGTACCTTTGCAACCACGTGATATGCACAAACACGACGCACCAGATTCACATGCTTGGGCCACGGCAGGTGAGTCAACTCGAATTATTTTCCATCGTAAAAGAACACTCATAAAATAAAATAATATCATAATTAATAATAATAATAATTATCTACACAGAATATTAAAAGAGCATTTAAGGGACATTATTATATTAGTATTATCAATATCCTAATAACATTGTCGTTATAATTCAAGTCGTAGGTTTCATCGGTATCGAAGTAAATCAATCACAGGATGATTTGGCAGTCGAGATGAAGAGTGATACTGGTTTTAAACTGTTATTTCGCGGTGCTTGTCGAGGCGTACTGAAAATTACGTTAAAACGTCTTATTCTGTGTATCAGTTTTGTCAAATCAGTTTTAGATAAGTTAAAATTTCAAACTTGAAAGAACACATTGGAAAACGAAGGTTTCATGCACCAGAATGCTCGAATTCTATGTTGTAATAAAGAACACGTTGAATAAGAAGGAATAGTTTGACAACCGGACTGCAATTTCATAATTTCAACCTGATGACTTATAGGTTGATAATTATAATTTAATACTTGTTAGCAGATGCCCCTCGAGGAGAATGATTCAAGTATTTGAATGATGTGCAGATAACGACATGAGCAATAACCGGACAGACAAAAGCATCAACGACCACGACTTGTGTGAATACTGCCTATGCAACAAAAATAGGGCCCACGTCTCCTGTAAACGAGGAAACACTTTTCGGGTGAGTTCGGTTCCTGATAATTGATGCTGGTTTCATGTAAAAAAATTCTACTCCACCACCGATGAATAGCTTAGTTAGTGCTAACAAATTTCAACTGTGGATTTAAGCGTGCGAAAGAACTCAAGCCAATGCTTTGCTTCAAACCTTGGGAGCATTGTCACACGGAAAAGGCCAGCGCACGATTAATCATCTCCAGTCCTTCATATGTGGATTTGGTTCACACGCCTCGCTGTTGGCGGGGGTGGTTTAGGACTTTAGGCTACCTTGCAGCATACCCTCTTGCCCCTCTTATTTATTTGTGTTACTGTGTATGTTTCTCTTTTGAAGTGTACAACTATTTTATTAATTTTACAGTAATCATTCTCATTCTTTTTCAGGTCAGGGCTAGATCATTAACCGATTATCTAAATTTGTGTCGAAACCTATTCTAAAGTGTGGAGCTGAATTAATTGCTGTTCCACGCTCCCTAACCTCTTGAGTGAGTTGCTTGAAAGCTCCCTATAACCTCATATCTAACTCAATATTGGAAGCATTTTAGTAATGTGCACTTTACTCATTGGTCCGTGTGCATTTTTACTGGGTGTCATCTTTAGTTCAGCTTCAGGTAATCATTTTTACACATTTTCCTTTATTCTGTCATTTTCCTGTCACTTTTACTGTATGAGATCTCAATAGTTATTAGAACCAGTATTTGCGTTTCATTTTCCTTTTCAACTTTTAGTCATCGTATTAGTTCAACTCATTCTTTCTTACCATGGTTAGATAAAGTAGGCGACGAGCTCGTCTCACCAGCGTTGAGATACCGGTAACAACGCGGCATGTTCACCATGCAATAGACTAGTTCATTAGACAGAACCAAGCCATCATAGGTGTATAGGTGTAACATTCACACAAGACTGCATATCCCTGAGCACGTAGCACTGCTGTGATTTTAACCATTTCCGTTTTTGCAGACGATAACGAACTTGAACCTCACTAGACATCTCATTCCTCCAAGTGCTGTCACCATCGAAGTGAAGGACTTCGACACGGTCATAATCATGCCGGAAACATTTTCGAACCAAGATTCGGTTCTGCAACACATCATCTTTGAGAACATAGCGAGAGTTGAACTGTACGAGAAGTCCCTGCATTTCAGTCCCCATTCACGGTTAGTTCGAAAATTTGTCCTTTAAATCCAACTCTTGTGATTATCGATTCCATATTCAAGATCTAAAAAAGGTCTTAGGAAATCCTTACTTTGTACGATGCATTTTAATTGAATCCATAATGCAGATACACGTGTAAGCCTGCATTAATGGAGGTAATATTAAATGCTTTAATCCGCAAGTGTCCGAATTCAAATCAAATGAGGAAGCCAAACTTTAATGTTAGTAGGAAAAGTGAAATCAAGTATGCATGCTGCAATCAGGAAATGTAATCATATCGGCATTATCAGAAACATTTACTTTTCAGAGAGAACATGAGAGTTCTCATCAGTCTGGTCAACTGCAACATCCCAGTGGTGCCGTCATCTACTCTCACGCAACTCGAAGTTGATTCAGATCACTCACGAGAGGAACATAATTTGGCGCTAGAAAAAACGCGCTTCATCACACTCCGCATGCTTGGGTTCGTTCCTTACTTAGTTCTTCAGCTCAATTTGATACAGCGTCCTGTAACCCCTAGAACAATCCATATCATGGACACATTCCCAGAGATTTATTCTTCGAACCAGAATAAATGTAAATAAACCAGACTTATTCCCAGAGAATGAAATGAGTGACATATATGGTTCAAGGAGTTACATGAGAATATATCTCTGGGAATAATAATTTCGTCCCTGGGAATAAATCTGGTTTACATAGATTTATCCTTCGAACCAGAATAAATCTAAATAAAACAAATTTTATTCCCAGAGACCAACCATTTTGCAGCAGAGATTGCTATAATTTAAGATATGAGGTAATTCTTCTTATGATTCAAACATATTTTAAAGATGCAAATCTTTGTAATATTCAACATTTGTTAATAAAATTGCTTAATGAACTAAAATTGTCCTGAGCAGGGGATCTATCGGAGAAATGGAGAGTCGTGCGTTTAACCGAGCGCGGTTACTGTTCTTTAACTTCACCGACGTTTCGGTAAGATAACAACTTACCACTAACATTTCGATTGAAAATAAAATTTCAAATCACGAGCACACGAGACTTGCTCAAACTTCTATGCAGTCTATGTAACACTAAAATGATTTCAGTCAAGGGTTTCTTTCTTAGTTATTTCGCTGGACAGGGTTTATTTCATTGAATATAGAGTAATATTGCATTGTTAGAAAAACGACCGGTATAACGGTATTACCGGCGTTTCAGTGGCCGGTCGGCACGTGAAAAGAAAAACCGTGTCGCCGTTTGTATTCTAATTTAAGGGTACGCACACAGTGGAAGGAGGTTTGCCCGCGCGGGCAACCTGCTCCAACCTGCCACAAGAATGAACGTAGGATAATAATTTAAGTGTTCACAGTGAAAACCTGTACGAATAGGCTTCTGTATTCTATGGTTTCAGGCGCCAGCCTGAGCAGGTAACCAGCACGCTGGCAACCTGCTTTCACTGTGTGCGTACCCTAACACTAGAAATCCGTATACAACTGATAAAAACGGCGAAACAGTTTATTTTCACGTGGCGACCGGCCACTAGAACGCCAGTGGGACAGTTCTTTCACCGTTTTCTCTAACAGTGTGGAAATACTTATCGTTTACTCACAAATTCTATAAATTGAAACTAAACTTGTGTAAAACTAGCAGCTCACGATATAAATTTGACGCTTGCTAATGTTCTGATCTCCACAGATAAATTCCATGTCCCCGAAAAGTATCGACGTGGACGTGTACGAAGACTTGATCATACAACATTGTAATCTCCCGCACCTGCCTGCCAACGCTGTTTGTCTCCATGCCTCAAAGAGTGTCGTGTTCTCCAGAAATGTGATCCAAGAGCTGGACTCGTATGCATGGGCAATTGAAGCTGGAGGACAAGTTCTTTTCGAGTACAACACGGTCAAAAAAATTCGTGGTAGTGCTTTCCTCAAGATCAAGCCAATGAAAGATTCACGCTCGTCAAACATTGTATTTCTCAATAATACCGTACATTCGGGTGACGCTAACGCCCTCGTGATCAGCGATCTGTACCCGCAGCACGAGAGGAAAGTGCTTAACAACAGATTCCACATCATTTGTGAATGTAATATCTCCATCCACTTCGAACGCATGCTGGATATAAACCCTAACGATTCGTATAGTCGGGTCTTAAACGAAGCCGTTCTTGCAGATTCGTTGTGCTTACCTTTCGAAGGAAGCCATTGGTATGTCAAGATCGGCAGCTTTTTGAAAAACGAATGCTCCCCAATGCCAGTGCTACTGATTATCGCCTCAACCGTGGTGATTGCGATCATTTTGACCAGCGTTACGGTTGCCGTAATATGCGCCAAGAAAGCGAAGAAGGCACAAGAAGAAATCAGCTACCTCGGGGAAACTTCATCGCGTAGCTTTTCAACAATAAACACCCATGCAGCACCGACGCCCTTAGATAGCAAGTACGTGTATTATGATTCACAGGGCAAGCCATCATGGATAATGGCAGTGCCTGAATTGAAAACGTACCAGGAAACAGAAGTGCACGTCACCTACGAAGAGTCACAACCCATAGCATCATCGACACGCAATTCGTGTCAAGAGTACATGCTGGAAATGCAGCGGCGCAATCTTACGCGCCAGTCGTGCCCGTTCAACTAGACACTAGAGAATATTCTAAAAATTGGTGCACCAAAAGCAAACAAGTCTAATGGAACGAGGCTGTAGAGTTTCCGACAGCCTCGAAATATTTCGTTTCTCTTAAATAGACCGAGAAATATTGTTACAATAGAAGCGAAAAGACTGCATGGAGGAATGACTCTTAGCTGTGATTCCAGTAATATAAGCGATTGAAATGACTGTCTGGTGTTAATGAATCAATAATCAAATAGCGAGCCTGTAGAAGCTATTTTACAGCAGGCATCGCTCAACAGTGGGCAATATTCTGTAAATATATCTTACTAGACTAGTAAAAATGTATCATAATGTAAATAGCTGGCAGTCGCATTAAAAGGAAGGCTCCTCTAGCGGAAATTTCTTTATATTTCTGACGCATTCGTCAATATTATGAATGAAAAATTGTACAATGCACACAACTTGAACAGTGTGTTAGCATTAGTATCATACGTTCGATAGGCATCTATTCCCGAACATAGAATAAGTATTCAAATAAAGTAGCTGATAATACAGAATTATACTGGTATTATTAATTTACATTATAATAAGGGTAGATATTGATCATGCGTACACTGGGGAGTAAAATGTCAAAAATATAAATCATCATTATTATCTTTAACATCCCACAATAGCTTAAAGACCAATTTTAAGGAGGGTTTATACAGATAAAATACAATGGCAGTTATATGATTGATTAAACGTTAGGAAACTGCAGTGTTGAAGAAACAAATGAGCTTCAACTTCATAAAAGTTTGTGACAACTTCATAACAGAGACAAACCGTATCATTTTTCAAACCCACAACAAAAGTAATAGAAACTTTGACTCTTCTTTGAAGAAATCGTAGCAAATTTTATGAACAATCCAATGAATACAAGCTATAAAGAAATAAGTGTCAATGTTCAAGAAAAATTCTGACGGATGACTTCAAGGTTAGATGAGCTCGTATATCACCAGTAATGAAATTCGACGCAAGAGTAACGCCTTGAAGGGTTTCCCGATTACTTACTCACTATCTCCCTGACATCCTGCAGCCAGACAGTGGAACGCCGCTCGAGTGTCGCGCGTAGTGCTGCTAGGAATTGAGTACGAGACGTGGCTCTTAAACACGCAATAAACATTTGGTAAAAGCGAGTGGATCGGTTGAATTTAACGCTGAAATTCCAGAGAAGCATACTTTCTGAGTAAAAAAATTTAATGTGAAATATTTAATCTAGAGTTATGAATAAATATATGCTGCATGACTTGCTATCCGCAATTATCAGCACAAAGTAAATTAAATGAGGACTACACGATTTGTGTGTTCAAAAATGGCAGTCGTGGGAATCCTGTCGATAGTTTTGTTGATGTTGCTAGGGCACCAGACAGTGCTGTGCCAAATCAACTTCCCTCTAGCAGCTGGCGGTGGCTGTAATGAAGTGCCACCACAGTGCCGCTGCATAGCAGATGTCTTCGACTGCGACTGTCTAGACCAGGTATGATTATAAGAAGAGAATTGATTGTAGATATCCGAAGTGGGTGATGCTGAACAGTAGCACTAATTATTTAAAGTTTACTCGGTGTGAAATCATAGGTTTATCGTAAAAATATAATCCCCCCCATATACTTTTCGCGTTATTTTGGCGACACGACGTCGGTGCCAGTACGTATGTGCCACTATGTATATCTTATTTTAAAACGTCGGGAGTGCCTGTTTAATGGTTTACTCCGTTATGAAAAAATTATGCCATTTATTTGCTTAAATGACACTGATGATTATTTTTTCCGGCTTCAACTGGTAAATTTGGCCTTAGAGATTAGGTTAACACATATCCATAGAAGACCCTAAATTTTTACGTTGGCAGAAACTGATCAGCCGAAATAGAAGAACTAATAGCTAACAGTTATAACAGATTACATGACCAAATTCAGAAGCCATTATATGTCAAACA
The DNA here is from genome assembly GCF_000764305.2 of Hyalella azteca. Classification (NCBI taxonomy): domain Eukaryota; kingdom Metazoa; phylum Arthropoda; class Malacostraca; order Amphipoda; family Hyalellidae; genus Hyalella; species Hyalella azteca. The sequence continues at coordinate 152,838 of NW_025942115.1, read as the reverse complement.
AAAGAAATATAGAGATAGCATATTTACCTGCAAAAATTGCATGCCACAGGACGTACAGAGGCTGGTACTAGAGCTGAAGAACATAGAGAGCGGAGGGCTGCAAAAACGCGCGGCCATAAGAAACTGCCGCAACGTGACCATAAGGAGCGGTACTTTCCGGAACTCTAGCATCCACGCCCTTCGACTGGCTAACATAACAGAGCTGACTTTAGAGCCCAGTGCACTCCAGCTTGACCAGGATCATCAGAAGCGTTTCACGCTCATCATGACGGACGTGACCACACGTACTCTGCCACAGCAGATGTTCAGCAGCGACAACTCATCTAGCGACATCACAGGTGCCCCGAGGGCCAATACGCCTAAAGTTAACTTCCAGATGAATAACTCGCATGTCGGCATCGCCTCTAGTGAAGTCTTTGGCAACATCAGAATTCACGACTTAATGATGGAGGGTAATACTATAGGCCAGCTGCAAACTGGATTCCTCAACAACACCGTTGAAGGAGTCATCAGCATTCAACGGAATATCTTCAATGCGGTTCAACGCGATGCCTTCATAGTCAACAATGCATTCAGTCTGCCTAGAAACTTGCTTCTAAGGTACAACAATTTTACTGGTGAGTAAAGCATTGACATAAAAATGAGCACTCTCTTGCGGAAATTGAGATGATGATAGGTCAAAACTACATACAGATTTCAGTTGGCTTTGGATACAAAATTTAGATTTCTCATCTGACATTAAAATGAAACAGGGCATATGAACTATTATTGAAAGAGGAATGCACGTTAATTCGCTGAGCAGAGTCGTTGGCACAGTTCGTGACGGCGGAAGTGGACTCGAACATCAAGGTGAGCAACAACAGCTTCCCAGTGATGCTGGAGGCACCATGGCGCCTGACAGCTCGGGAGGACATCGTGGTAGATGGCAACCACTTCACCAACCTGCCCAGCGGTGCCCTCGCTCTCTCCGCTGGCGCTAGGATCAGCTTCTCCTACAATATCGTCGACTTCGCAAAGCGGCAAGCTTTCATGGCCATCAATACCCAATGTACGTAAAAATTAATCGCAACAAATTTAGGAAAGTTACTCATATTTGGTTTGTTACCTTGTATCAATCCGATGGCTACAATTCTATGATGTAACCGAATTTCTGTATAGAGTATATAAATAGTACACCATTTTCAAACCCTCCAGGAGCTAAGGTATACCTAGCTAAACGGACACAAAATAAACGATTAATTTAAATGTTATGCAAGCTGCTTTGCACCGTCCCTATTTTCGGCAAGAAAATCTATCATTCTAGAATGACTGCAACGATCATTCACTACTACTCCGCTGAATATTTTGCGTCGACGTAGCCTTGCGTTCAGTAAGGGGAAAATAATGTTTTCCAGCGCAGTCAACGCTACTGCAGATCGTTCAGAACCGCTTCAACATAACAGAAGAAGGTTCTCTGCAGCTGCCAGACGACCTCACTTCTGACATCGTCGTCGTCAGGAGCAACGTCTTCGAGGAGTCCTGCAACTGCAACATCTCCAACAGCATCTTGCGCGCCATCGTGGCAGCGGCCAATGTCGATCAGGTACGGTGAAAAATTCGATGTTAAATATTACAATGAGTCGGTAAGAAATTACTCTCAACAGGTAACTTCATGAAACAGGACTAACGCTCTTGTGAAATTAATAAAATATAATATGTACTTGTCTTATTTCCTAATGAGATTTTGAAGACCCCTTCTACAGAGTGAATATTGAACATTTAAACTAGACTGGCCAATCCTAATTGACTACATTATCGTTTTCAGTCAGACAGGAAAGATCACCTACTGAAGCCGTGGGTGCAGAAGAGCTTGTGCAGACAGCAGGGCAACCCAGAGCAACAATATATTCCGGTACTATGACTTGTTAATACCTCCATTTCCTGGAGCGCCAGCTCGTTTCTATCAATATTTTGATGTTTCATATCAACTAAACTCAGAGTTTTCCGAATTGATTTGAATGGCTCATTTCAAACTGTCGGGGGCTCATTTTACTTTCTCCACCCAACAATGCTTCACCTTTCAAGCTTCGGTTCGAGTAAGACAGTTCCTGAATCTTAATAGTAGTAATTACATCATTTAAAATCTAAGCCACGACTAGTTCTACAGTTGAAGCTCGAGGAAATGTGCATCTCATCTCCCATCAGGCATTTGACTTTAAACTATCGTTGCTATAACATAGTTTTAACGAATCAAGCTCGCGATAAACGTTGTTTCAACGTCATTTCCCTGGAAGATGTCAGTGAGAGTAAGTTTTAACTTATCACTTATGAGTAACTCATATCTTGGGGTTAGGTATGGCAGTACTACAGCAGGAACTGCGTGGTAGCGGACACCACGACGACGGTGTTCCTAGCAACCTTCGGAGCTATAATGATCGTGCTCGCCTGCTACGTCATCGTCACGTGGAGGAGGCTCAAGAAGAAGCATCTCGCTGCCACGCACTCTTCTACTATTCAACCGCAGTTTCCGGGTAATTTGAACCTTCATCCTAATAATTAATGATAATTTTTAACCATTATATAAGCGTGAAACCTGGCTTGGCAAGTTGGCAGGCTATAGACGTGAAATTCAACTCGTAATAATATGCGCTTAAAAATTACTTTTTAAAGACAACACTTCTTAAGAATCCAGTATTTCCGATGTTACACATATTCAATGAATTTCTAATTTTATTATCAAATATTACAAAAATTAATTTTGTAATTTTATTTATTTATTCTGTCAATTGATTCATGCATTGCCTTCGACTTTACGCAAGTGTGGAAAATTTTAGATCAATTTGTCAGGTAAAAGTGTGTTGAATATCGATTATAAGATTTGTGGAAGACAAAATTACTTTTTCAATTTTTTAATTAACAAAAATTTTTAATTTTTAAAATTATATATTCTGTAAATTGATTCATGCATTGTCTCCAACTTAACGCAAGTGTACAAAATTTCTAATCGATGGGAAGGTAGAAGTGGGTTAAATATCGATTATAAGATTTGTAGCAGACAAACAAACAAACAAGAAGTGAAGTTAAAGAGAAGTGTAAAAATACGAAGACGTCGAAGAAGAAAGACGTCGAAGTTCACTGACTCCTTAACTGCAAAGGAAGCGGGTGGCTATCATAGACGGTTCAATAAGTTTTATTATTAGAGTTACAATTATAATAATTATTAATCACATTATATTATAATAATATAATTATATTAATATTATATATATTATACTATTATAATAATATAATAGAATAATAATAATTCGTATACATTTCCAAGAGGTTGTCAGTACGCGTACTTTAAGAGGCAAGAATTCGCTAATTTTTGGTATTCGTGAAGGGAATGATTAAGATGCCACATTTCTACATTCTAGTGTCAAGCGGAGGAAGAGCGAGCGCTTAGCGCCCTATCCTATCACTTCACTATCGCAGTGAAGTATAGACAGTCTCTTTATATCGTAATAAATGATCCGTTGAAGGTCGTAAATAAAATTCAAAATCTTTGCTCTTAATTTCAACATGACGTAACTCCTGTTGTTAAATTTGATTCGAAATATGTGTCGAAAAATCAATTTAATGTTTCATTTTTCCAGAAGGGGAGCTGACATGGTCGCGCGTAATACCCAACCAGCAAGCGTACAGAGAGGCAGAGATCCAAGTGTTGTTCGAGAAGGCACGTACGCTGGAGCGCGTCGACAGCGAAGAGCTGCCTTATATGAGGTGTTACAGAAACGAGGCTATCGTGGAGCACGACACTGATCTAATAGGCCAAGGAACTTTAAAACTTTATCAAAAGCACGCAAATTCAGTCTACCAACAAGCGATCAAGAACCAAAAGACGGCCCATACGCAAGTGGGACTTGCTCGACAAGATAAATTAGATGGAACTGCAAACAAATCAATGATGGCCGGCATACCAAACGTTATGAATGTAGCGAACGCCAAACTAGCACCCGTCTTAGAAGAGGCTCCAGTATTGGAAGACAGAGTAATTTTTAAAATAAAAAAGTAGGGAGTACGTATGGCAGAATTATGAAAAATATTCTGAAAAAAATGTTCTGAAGCGAAACAAATTTAATGAAAATGGACGTGCAAGGAAAAGGAATTGCTAAAAAGGCTGATGAGTGAACTGCCTCAAAGATAGCGATGGTTTAAATTTATTGCAGCAAGACAACCTATAGCGAAGCAAGTAGATAACATTCAACCATTACATTACAGGAATTACAAGCCGTTAGAGATTGTAATCATAGACGAATTATCCAGATAAATAATGAGCGGCATCATATAAAATAAGAAAAATGCATTTTTTTGTATCTTGCAAGTGAGGTTGCAGAAAAGGCTTCTCCACTTATTGTGCGCCAAACACTTCTGTATTGGTAATTCTAAATTTCTATGTCCATTTTCCCTCCTTCAAAATAAAATATTGTACGTGTTAATATTTTAATATAATAATATTAGTATATTATAATAATATTAATAATAATAATAATATTAATATAATATTCTTTTCTTTATCATTTCAATTGAAATTCATTTTTACTACATAGCAGTATTACGAAAAAAATATAACTCAGTACTCACTGCAGTGAGTGACAGAGAGCGCATTTTCTCGTCGACGAAAACGTGGAATCACGGACGGACAGACAGACGGACGAACTGACAGACGGACAGACGGACGGACAGACGGGCATGGTGAGCACAATAGTGCATTTCTTCAAGAAATGAGAAAATGCGCTAAAAAGGTGACAATATCGTGCTGCATTGAGGTAGAATTATCATTTAGAACTATCCTTTGCGTTCGCCACTTCTATTAGGATAACTTACAGTGCAGTTAACTTCTGTTAATAAGGCAATGCTAAAGTATGAATGTATAGGTGTGTGTGTGTATGACGGTAGCAGATTTCTGTTGGGTGTGGGGGCGGGGGCACTGGGTGGGAATGGCGGTAAATACTGGGGGGAATTGGGAGATGAAGGGCAAATTTTCTATGTATTTGTGATGAGGGTGTCAAGAAAATTATGTGTCAAGCGCCTGATGTGGGGTGCAATGTGAGGTTCATAATAAAGAAAAACGAGTTATGATTAATGTCTAAATGAGGGGGTGAGCGTTAAAGAACGGGGGGGGGGGATTTGAGAGAGAACATGGGAGGAGTAGACTGCAAAGATCGCAGGTTGGAGTGAGGGAGTTGAAACTCCCTCAAATAAAGTGTCGAGGCTGAGAGAGACGAGGTGACTAGTGGATTAAAGGAAAAATTAAAGTAAATACAGAAAGTAAAATAAGAGTAAATTGAGAAAGTTCTTGTTTCATAATTCAATTTCTTGTGACTTTACCTCTTGGGATGTTATGGATGATAGTGTTATGCGGATTTAGTGTAAGGAAGTTTTGGGAAATACAAACTAAAAATTTAAAATATTTTTGCTGTCTGGGAGGTGTGCGTGCAGTAATTTTTGAATGTATGGTTATAGGCTGCATGACTAACCATTGACCAATACTAAAGTCTGCCCTCAAGTCTAAACGCCCCACGATTTCAACCAATGTAGCGAATTTGAGACATTCTGACTTCATCAGATTTTTTGCTAACTTGCAGTGGGTGACAGTTTTAGTGCAAACGAGCAGGACTTCCAACGGATAACTTCTTCGAAATTTCTTCAATGCTAACTTTGTATTCTTTAGAATGCAGCGCTTGTAGCAACAAGCTTCCAAAATATGAGCACTCGCTAAACAATTACAATATTTACCGTTCATTCGTTTTGCATGTTGCTCCATCTATCACCTTCACCTATTACCATCATTAATATATAATAATCTGATCTTTAATAATTAAAAAATTTAATATAACCTTTATCATCATGGAGAAAATAAGAATTACAAAAAAAGCAGTGAAACCACCAAATGAGAGAAAAATTACGCGGGATGAAGAGGCACTGCGAGAGCAAATGTTCAATTTTCAAATAATTTTTGAAACGATAACCCATAAATATTTGGAATAGAGTAAAGACACGGTTAATATTGTCTTAATTTCGCCGGTATTGGATTTAAAACGGGTTGATTTCTTCATCTGAACGGGTTCTCTATCTTTTTACAAATGGGTTCTTTATGGGTCTATATAATACTAGTAGGGTATATTCTATTCAACAATATAACGTGCATTCCACTATAAAAGGAACAGTAACCACTGTACCCCAGGGGTTACTGTTCAGAGCACCAAGTTAGGAGCAGAGTTCCGGGTTCGATTCCAGCTTCCTGCGACTATTCTGATCAAAATCGGCGAGGAGGCCGGGCGGTTAAGCAAAACAATATTGTAGCAGTCAGTTGCATGTTCGAGACTCGCAGAAAGCTTTGAAAATTCTGTGATATCCAGAATAGGCGACATGAATAATAGCCTAATCTCTATCACTAGGATCGCTTTTGTTCTTCTTAGTAGCAAGCTCGTGTGACAAATGTTATTAGAAATAACCCACCTGAAAGGAATGACACCATCCAGGGTGTGGTGTATGGTGGGTGGGTGTGAGAGAGCAAAGCCCTTAGAGAGGAGGGCTGGGTGGGCACGCAGGACACTCTGACCCACTTCCTCAGCTCCTTCCATGTCGTCTTCAAATTCTTCCCCTCCTGCAAATGAAACACTTGAATGGCTAAACTCTATTGATTAAAATTAATTATAAAGATTCTTCTTAAATAAAAAACAGATTTTTCTTAATGAAACAGATCAATTAAAATAAATTGCAATTAATTAATTTTAATTAATTAATTAAAACAGATTTTAATTAAACAAATAAACATGGAGAACCTAATCATAATTAAAACAGATTTTTGCGATACATGGAGAACTCGGGGCAGTACGTACGACTGGTGAGTGAAGAAATTTTGCAAAATAAATTCTACTTCGTTTATTATGCGGTCTGGTAATTCTGCAAGCTATAATCATTAGACATGTATTACATACTGAAATAATACTATATAAATCAGTGGTGATGCAGGGTGTGAAAGTTCCCTACATCATATTCATCTATGAACATGTATACGAATGACCTAAGACTTAGCCGTCATCAATAAGAAGAAGCTAAGAAAAGCTAAAATAATATTCGCACGGAAATTAAACATGAAAGTTAGAGAATGAAAGACTACGAGAGGAAAGTAATATTCTGGGCCACGGACCAACAGGTGGCAACTTGAGATCTTTTTTGATGAGCGAGGCGGCGCAGAGGCCTCCGAGGTAGCTGAGCTCTTTTTCGAGGTGCCTGATGGCCTCAGATGGAGTAGGAGGCCAGACAGGAGGCCACTCGTAGCCTACGATGCGAGCGCTAAAGCCCCAGCGGTTTGCCGCCCCACAGGCACCAGCTCCTCCGCCCTCCTTCAGGTAGTCCGATGCAGTCTCCATCGAGAGCACCAACTCGTTGCCTGCACGCAATACCATCAAGTCTTTATATGAACAGAACAGGCACTTATGATACAAATTAGGGTCTTGTGATTAAATTAATACGTAAATACCGTAATCTTGTATCAGTACTGATAGGGATATGACTAAAAAATTTAATTTGAAACGCACTTCAACAATTTACGAAACACATTACTCACGTGAAGAGCGGGGGTGTACAATGAGATTCCAAAAATGGTCACCCTATCGATACCTAAATAATTTAATGCCTGTAAAATTATTAATTCAAAAATCAAATAAATTAAAAATGTAAACTTATAACTATGTTCATCTTCATTGAAATTAATAGCAAATGGGGGGCGAGTTGGAGAGGATTTAATACATTATCTTAATGAATTCCGCGTAATTTTCGCAGGGTACGAACCTGCCTTCAAATAGCGCAACGAATTTACATCCACGAAGAATTTGAAAATATATTGAGAGATCAGCTCGTATTACCATGAAAGAATAGATGCATATCTCCTAGTTGATATGATATAATAACTGTGAAACATCCTACAGTGTATACAATATCACAAATAATTCTGTAATCACTATGACATAACTGTGACAAAGAAGTGATACGTCACACGACATTCATATACAGAGTGGGGCAGAGAACCGATTAAGCAGTTTTGAGGCGAAATAAATGGAGGTACATAAAAAAGAAAGTTTATTTTCCTCGAGGTTAACATAACATACCATTTAGAATACTTTTGTTTTGAAAACAATATCAGGAAGATGGTGGCCGTTAGCTGCAACACACTGTTGGAGTCATTCTCGGAAGTTTCCTACATCAGGTTCACTTATATGGCAAGGTATGTCCATAACCTCTGCAATAATCCGTTCCCTCAGCTGTGGTAGGGTGTGAGGGCGACTTCTGGAATACCCTATCTTTTAGATGTCCCCAAAGAAAGAAATCGCAAATGCTCAAATCAGGTGACCTCGCAGGCCACTGTAGATCTCTCCTCTGAGTCTGGGAACATGCGTTTCAAAACATTGAGTGACATTCGAGCTGTGTGAGCTGTAGCCTCATCCTGCTGGAACCACACGTCTCTCAATGCTTCATTTTCAACAATGTTTTCCATCCTAGGCTGCAAGAAATTTTGCAACATTGCAGCATAGCGATCGGAATTCAATGTCACGGTTACTCCCTCCTCCGAGAACGACTCCAACAGTGTGTTGCAGCTAACGGCCACCATCTTCCAGATATTATTTTCAAAACAAAAGTATTCTAAATGGTATGATATGTTAACCTCGAGGAAAATAAACTTTCTTCTTTATGTACCTCCATTAATCTTTTATTTCGCCTCAAAACTGCTCAATCGGTGCCGCCCCACCCTGTACTTTACATGTGCAGGAATAATACGCACCAGGAATTATGACGGTGCGTTCAGGGAACTTCTCGACAGAACTGATGCGCGGCAAGACGGGCCAGAACGGCGCGTCTTCAGCGTCCTCGGTGCTGGACGGGTTAGATGAACAAGCAGCTGCAGCTCCACCCACAGCACCACTCAAAACAGGCGCCTTTTTAGCGATACTGCCCGCGGAAACTATTTTAGGTGCCGCAGCGGCCCCGTCTTTGCCAGGCTTCTTAGCGCTAGTGGCTGAGCCTTCACTGCCTGTAGCAGGTGAAGCTGTAGCTGCGCTACCACTGGACAAGCTCGGTATCAGAACCTGCACGGTCAAAAATAAATTAATTCTAATGATTATTTTCATAAGAAGGAATCCAACCTGCTACTCGTTTACCACTCGGACAGTTGCTATGTACGACATATGAGGCAGCCGTGTGGCATATGTGAGATAAACCAACGAACATCTCATCGAAATTTGCTCATAACTCAAACATTTTGAAATAATTCTTAAAAGTGTCGTGTAAAGAACATCACAAAACAGATAGTACGATAACGTAAATAATAATGCAAGTCTTGTGTCTCCGGCCCTCAACATTATATATGATGATAATTTAGTATGAGGATACCAAATCCACAGGAAGCTAACCGAGTAACATTAACAATTATTGGTGCGAAATCGCATGAGAAGAATCAAGGAAAGAGTTTTAGGGCAGACTAGATTTATCCTCAATACAAGAGATCATCATTATTCATATGAATATGAGTGAAGCGAAGAGTTATACGTACTATCAACGGGTGATTAAAATAACAGCATAAGTTGGTGTAAGAAGTTTGCAGGTGGACAAGATAAATACTCACAACTAGAGAATCTTCTGGCTGAGCTAGGCTGCTCTGAGGGTCGAAGTCGATGGTCATCCACTGCACATTCGCTGGGAAGCTCACTCTGCCGAACATACTTGGCAATACTTTTCTGTACTTCAGTACTAACATGCGAATAGATAACATTTATTTTTTGAATGTCTGATTGTTTTAAAACGTGTCACCTATAATAATTGGTATTCCTAATTGTAAGTCTGCATGCTCTTTATCAGGTGATCCCTAGTTTACTTATTGACAAATGCCCTGTCTCGTTGAAAAAGCTCAAAGTGAAATAGACAGAGAATTTTCGGGCGGCAGCAAACCAGAGCCGCATAAAAAATATGTTAAGATATATAACCTCTTCTCATGCTCGCTCGATTACAGATGCTGTATATTCCCTGCAACTAAGATCATAAAATATTAATAACTGACTAAATATGACTAGTTGCCGGACAGAACGGAGATCTGTTACAAAGAAAAGTGTACATATAACAGAGAACATTGTACCTGTAGCAGAGAACAGTGTACCTGTAGCAGAGAAGAGTGTACCTGTAGCAGAGAAGAGTGTACCTGTAGCAGAGAACAGTGTACCTGTAGCAGAGACCAGTGTACCTGTAGCAGAGAACAGTGTACCTGTAGCAGACAACTGTAGCAGGTTTGTAAGGGTGTTCGCTCTCAACAGTAGCGTAGTGGAGGCTGGTGGTGCTGTGACAGCCCTGCGACGTCTCCTGTAGCTCCGAGGCTTGCTGCGTGGCCAGGCTCAGGTTGTTGAGGGCCGCCACGTGAGGCACCAGCTCCTGGCACAGTCCCAGCACCGACACTGCGCTCTGAAAATTAGGACATAACTATCATTATAACTGTCATTGTAACTATCATTAGAACTATCATTATGACTATCATCATAACTATCATTATATCTATCATTATGACTTTCATTATAACTATCATTATGACTTTCATTATGACTTTCATGATGACTATCATGATGAATATCATGATAACAATCATTATGACTTTCATGATAACTATCATTATAACACTATCATTATAACTATCATCATTACAACTATCATTATAATTTTCATTATAACTATCATTACAACTATCATTATAATTTTCATTATAACTATCATTACAACTATCATTATAACTTTCCTTATAACTTATATTGAATTGCACACTGAAAGCGCTACCAGCGAACAACGAAGTAGAGCAAATCTAGAACTAATGAAATTCCAAGCAACGAAGGTTATGAGTTGATAGTTTCTATTTGACAATGACGGGAGTAAAGTGTTGAGAGTTAATGAAACTTGTTGATATTAATGTAACATGATAGTACATATAACTTCTTTCCTTTTTTTCCACAACAGTAAGAGGCAACAATGTAGGTAGACAAGAAATCATACAAGAGCGGAACTTTTCTCATTTATAGAGCAGACAAGCATGACGTAAGACTAACGATAATGAACCTCCATCCATTTAACAAAATCTAAACAAAAATTATACCTTCTGCAATAAATTAAATTCTCCCATCTTTTAATGAATAAGTACAAATAAATTTCTTGAATTTCGTACACACCATGCTTCGAAAAATGCACTTAACCAACAGCGCATCTAATTATTATTATTATAATTAAACATTAAACGTTAAAATAAATGCTAAGACATAAATACGAGAATCGCTGCATGTGACACTGACTCTGGGGTCGGAGAGAGCCACGGGGGCGACATGGGAGAGCAGGAGGGGGAGCAGGATGGTGATGATGGGGGAAGAGGCGAGTACTCTGATGGCGATGTCATCCCCCACACCGAGCCCCATGATACAAAGCTCAGCAGCGGCCCGCACGACGCTCCCCACCACAGACAGCACTGCCGCCCTCGCCTGCTGCGCCCCCACTGCACGCGTCACCTCCGTCGTGTTGCACTCGGGGCTCGTGCTGGTATGTGCTTATTAATGTTATTACTTTAAAACAACACCCAGTGATTATAATAATATTGTGAGGTAAATATCTTTAGAGCTATTTTCTAAGTGAATGGTAAATATCTGATGAGTTAATTTTGCAGTATTTCACAGCACCTCCATAGTGTTGCACTTGTGTTCGTGTTGTTAAGTGGTTATTCAAGTCATTACTTTACAACAACAATGAACGATTGTAAAAATACTGTTAGGTAATTAACTTTAGAGTTATCAAGCATTCATCAACATATTGCAATCCGGAGAAGATTCTATAACGACTGACTGCTCCCCACCCGATACTGGTAGTATAATCTCATTTCCATCTACATTTTTCTTCTTATAAAATCTAGAATATGCCAAGGTATCCCCTTCAACTAGTTACGAAGGTCTCTAAATCTAACAATAATATTGCAATGAAAAATCCCAGGAATAAAAGAAATTATTAAAAAACTCAAAAAAAATCACCGCTATGACATGCTTTAAAATTCTTATTCTCCTGACCTATAATAAATAAAAAGGTTTTTTTCTCCTGACCTATAATAAAGTATCTGCGGCATCTGGCCGCGTATGTGGCTGGTGCCGTTCACGGAGAGGCTGCAGGCAGAGAAGTTGAAGACCGTCCCGTCGGGCCCCTTAAGATTTATGTGACCGCCGTCGCCGTTCGTGGTGCGGGCGCCTCGGTTCACCAAGCGTAGAGCGTACTTCACGTTCTCCTGTAATATGAATCACGCTCTTTGTCATTTGAATCTCGCACCAACAAGTGTGCTTGCGACTTCGTTAATAACGCTAATACAAATTTTTCGTCAATACTAATATTCGTTTATAGGACAAAAAAAATAAATTAATTAATGAACATCTTAATCACATGATCATATCAAACGAATACGATTTTCTTGGAAGGAATATTCCTAGTAAAGTGGTGATAGTATATTAACGATCCCAGCACAGTTTAAAGATACCAGGCAACCCATAAAGTATTTCTATAATTTGGCAGTGACAAAAAAATCAAGGCTGGTTCATCCATAACAACAAATAATAAAATGCGAATACCAAGTTTGGCAGCAACCTTGCACGAGAAGCAGTATTATATAATCAGCCAGCAAGAAGAAATAACACAAAATTATTTTTCCCCAAACAAATAGCTGATCCCAAAGGAGGCAAACAAGGACAGAGCAACTGGCGAAAAACGAAGAACCAGTGCATGAAAAACGGCAGCAACGCGTACAACAGCCAATTGCAATGTTTGTCAGCAACAAAAAGAAAAGCTATCAGAGCGTCTTAGATCTGGAGAATTTAATGTAAAATCAAGAAATGACTGCATATTTAGCAGTTTTTCTACTATAATCAGAGAAAAGAGTAACATCTAAATAAAACGAACTAGTAATATGAGGTTCATTTTGCTACCTTGATGAGCACAGGCTTGTCGAATTTGATGGGGATGAGATCGTTGACGATGTCGTCAGAGCCGTAGCTCCCACGCACAGCCTCGAGCGTGCCCCAGCGCTCGCAGTTCCCGCCTCCTGCACCACAGAATAATTATCAACAAAAACTCACGTAATTAATATACAACCAATTCATTTTGTATAGACCAAAACTTTGTCTCAAATAGATATCAGCTTACCGAAACGCTTGCAGTAATCGCCTCTTAGAGGAAGTTAGTAACTGCCAAACATTTCTTGTACAAACTATACGGCACTAGAATAGACTAAAAACTGGACATAAGTAACTGAATCCTATTAGCATTATACGAAATCAAATAATTAAGTCAGTCTTTGCGAATTATTTTACGATATATGATCACGATTTACGGCGTATAAGAAAACCAATCATGAATAATAAAAATTTTTATTTTGCCTTTGATCATATCGTTGGTTTGCGTCAATACTTATTAAGATGCTGAAAATCTGAATATAATTTAGAGTCTTCAGCTATCCAGCGTATCCACCTTAGATAACTTCGTTCACCATGACAAGCCACCAAAAACACCTACAACTAATCCCCTCAAGAAGACAAACTATTCTTAGCCACAACATTAGAGATCTCTAGTCAGATAAAATGGAGTTGGAACAATAGCATCAACATAGATTGCTTGAATGTAGGTAACGAATATCTCATTCAGTGTATCCTGAAAAGATACAAAGATTTTAAACAAGTCGCATTTGACCGTCGACGTTTAGTTTATCCTTTGAGGTTACAAAATTTTCTCTGACCGTCGATGGTGTTTAGTTTATCATGATTGGATACAAAGATTGTTAACAATTATCTCTGACCGTCGATGGCAGCGAGGGCGCCACACTCAGGGTCCGAGGAGCCGGTCTCGTCCATGAGCTCGAGCTCGTAGTCGTAGGTGCCAGCGCCCGCGAACAAACTCACGCCGGCTATCAGGATGCCTGCACACAGCAACAGGACGGTGAGAAGTAATGCAGCACTACAAAACCAACTCATTTCATCGATATAATTTTGTAAATGTCTTCTACAAAATAAATTTCAAATGTAGGTATGAGCTAAATAATGAGTACAAACTTGTGTCGCTCCTAAGAACTAGTAAGAAAGGTCATCAAAGAATAGTAAGAAAGGCAGTATGAAAGAAATTCAAATTTTAACTTGTCCAAAAGACCAAATAATATATTATATATACTTGCCAGTCACTCATGCCCCCCTAAAAGGCAATTATCGTAGTGATGTCCCTGTCGTTTGCTCACCAGGTCGGTCAACGGAGAAGCAGAAGGCATCGGGAGAGCCGTTGCCGGTACTCCAGCTGCGGCAGTGCGTGATGCGACTGAAGCGCGTGGGCGTCGCGTGTAGCACACGTCCCGCACTGCAGCACCCATCCACCTACGACGCAGGAGTCTTATTACATGCAATGACTCATGAGTAGAACAAACAAGACTAAGGAGCGGGACTTCATTGTAAATAATATTATCAAATGATTTAATTTTCTAAAATCATTTTTAACCAGTAATAATATTTACAAAATTTTTAGTAAAATTCCTAAGCAGCAATGCTAGGTTTTTAAGCAAAATTTTCAAAGTTAGCAATAAGAGCATTTATTACATGATCCTGATTCTACAAATAACACCACATCAGAATTTCCAAAGAATAAATATTAGCAAAACTGAATACGGTAATTGCCTCTGTGTGGGCAGTCTCTTCGGCAAGCTCGGCTACAGCCGCAGCTATGAGGAGGCAGGTGTTGTGTACGAGGGACGGCAGAGGAGGGGAGCGATCACCCCTCAGAGCGCCTCTCACTCCCCCACACACCACCCCCAGCAGCCGCTCTAACACCTCCCTGAACGTCCACACGCACCCGAACCCTCCACCTGACATCTGTGAGAAGATCATACATTAATATTACTGAGAAGCGTTTAACATTTCAAACACAGGATATACACAAAAAAATAATACCGTACCTTATCAAATAACATTTTTTTACCCGAAAGGTCAGTATATTACAATTAAGAAATCTAATACCGGAGCTGAAATTATGTGAGGTCCCCAGGCATATAGCTCACCTGCGTTTTGAAGGTCATGTGCTCGACCAGAAGAGGATACTTGAGGTCCCCAGGCTGGAGGGAAGAGAGTGAGGCGTTATCAGCAGGGGAGGGGCGGGTGTAGCTGCTATCAGGCTCCTGTTCACCGAGTATGGGGAGCGTGGCGCGTAGCTTGACCGTGGGCGACGCGAGCGCGGCCAGCACAGCGCTCAGTAGTCGGTCGTTCTCAGCGCTGTCGTCGCTCGACTGCTTCAAAAAATTACATATGAATATGAGAACTTTGAGATTAGAATTAAACTTAAACGTGAAGGTTGTAATTTATTTCGAGCCTATAACTTGACTACCATCTCAGTGCCTAATAAAAAAAGAAAACAATACTTAAAGTTAAATAATTATTTCAATTAACGTTCTTGATAGAGAACCAGCTAGAGCCTAAATTAAATTTAATAAGATCCATCACATATTGGATCTGTATGCATTACGTTGTGCCTTAAGGCATTTTACTTCATACGATCAGCATTTCTTGCTTAAAATCTCTAAGCCAAGGAATCTCTAGAAAAGAAGGGGTTGCAGATTCATTGCTTTCCGCAGAGCGAATAATAACCAAGGAGTTTCTGGACACGAGGTTACAGAGGCATCGTCGTCAGCAGAGTAAGTGACTTACCAAGGAGTCTCTGGACACGAGGAGATCGCAGAGACAGGCCCACTTGAGGTGTCCAGTAGGATAGAAGGCGTGGAAACAGAGCACGAAGGTTCGGTGACACTCGTCCAGCACAGACACCGTCAAGCGCGTCAGAGGGTTGCGCTCGCTTGTAACTACACAACAATACAGAGGCCAGTGAGAATTGTTACTTTCTGCTGTTACAGCTAACTTGTGTAATACGAGGAAAGACTTCCAGAAAATCTACTCTGTCATCATCAATTCTATCCATGCAATAAAGTAAACGCTATTTCAGAGCACTCATGTGACCTAAATAGCCCTAAATCAGTTCAGTTACGACTGATTAAATCTGACGTAAAATACGACAGAAAATTACTTTAATAAATCAATAAACAGAAAAAATTTTGTTTTATTTCCTGAGCAATTTTTATACACTTCGAAAAGAAACAGACCACGAGATCTAAGTTAGGCATGGCAGTGGGGCTGATAGGAAAGGGGGCAGATCTGAGATAGTTTCATTTCTATGGCAACAGAAGTAGTTTTATTTCCAGAGCAAAGAATATCAGCCATGAAACAGACCCCGAGATCTGTGTTTGGTGCGGCGGTGAGGCTGGAAGGTGGGAGGGAGAGGATCAGACAGCATCTGACGAAGGAGTCCCCTGACGTCACTAACGCTCTCCACCAGCGAACTCTTCTCCTCCCCCGCACTGCCGCGCCGACCACAACGAGCTGCACACAAGATAACCATCTCGGTCTCACATCAAGATAACCATCTACATCAAATAACCAAAACATACCAGATAAAAAGTGCATCAGATATCATGCAGCTGCAGGATAAACGAAATGCATACATGTAAGGTAATCTGATGTAGAACGATTCATTATAAAATTGGACAAACCATTTTCCAACATGATTAAAAACATAACTCACCCCCATTAAAATAACGAGCACATGCAATAACGAATAAACTCCATCTGATTTGGAAGGATTTATAATCAAAATTATGCTTCATATAACTCAATACCGGTATTTATCTCATACCATATGCCAGGAATAAATTCGAAATCAACGATACCTGGTATCGTAACATCAGTATTAGGTTATAAGAGGCAACATGCATAAACAACTTTACTTTGAGACTTACGTAGTTAAAAAAAACATGCTAAGAGAACAAGACAGAGTAGTAATGGTTTCAAATCATTTTATGAATAATTATAATTTGAAGGTGCGTAATAATATAATACTCTTAGAGGTACATCCTTATATTTTCAGAGTAATAACAGTAACCAGTTGGAATATCAGGTGAGATTTCCATGCTTTTGATTACGTATACATCTATAGGGTTAGCCGACACGTAGAAACATTCTAGCAACCTGCACTGCTAAGAACATAAATCAGTTGGAGAACCGAGAACACACCCGTGCTGGGGCAATAACACACCCGTGCTGGGGCAATAACACACCCGTGTTGGGGTAAAAACACACCCGTGTTGGGGCAATAACACACCCGTGTTGGGGCAATAACACACCAGTGTTGGGGCAATAACACACCCGTGTTGGGGTAATAACCCACCCGTGTTGGAGTAATAACACACCCGTGTTGGGGTAGAGCTGCGTGACGTAGAGCTGCAGTAGACGTAGACAAGCTCTACAGATGTAGACGAGGCGATGCAAGTCCAGCATTGCCACTCCCGTCCCGGTGTCGCCGTCGTCACCGCCTTCACCAGAACCAACCTTGGCATACACATAATAAAGTTCAGTAAATAAAGCCCTTGATCCTTCTAGTAAATCCTCATTATTATAACTAGTTACGACAAATTTTAAATATTATCATGGATTTAGGCTGCAAGTATGCAAGTAGGATTACCTATTAGGATTAAATCAAGACACTTTCATAGGATTTTTAACTGACTGATTTTCGCATTATTATCATCTACAAAAAGTTACTTTGTGAAAATAATTTCGAGGTTAAATTAAAAGTGATACGAACTGAATATAACTTACGAAGTCATGAGCTTCATGATACGAAGGTTCCGGTCTATACAAAATACATGAATATGATGTATCAGCATACAAAAAAGTTAGACACACATTAACGTGTCGAGCTACAATTTATTACATCTAAGATATCATTGACATCACAATGACATCCATGTGAACAAGTTTTACAAACAATAATTTGATATTTATTAATAGAAAGCATTGTACTAACTTCACTAACACAGGTTCGTAACGTGCTCCACGCCCAGCCCAGCAAATCCAGCAGAGATTGGAACACATCCTGCAGGGGTGCAAGCAAATATTGCGAGTTAGTTACAAACAAGCTGTATGAAATTAAACTTTACATGAATAAAATCATTCGTACATTAGTGACATAGTGCTCCTCAGGAGGGGTCTTCTGACTAGTGTCTGATCTCGTAGGAAATGCTTTGAGATCTCGTGTTCTTAGTGGCATTGTTCCTGAGCGCCCCACCGCTGAGCCCGCACTATCTGACTGCGAGTCTCAGTTGTTGGGTTAAGTTATTATGTATGTAGGACTCCGTGAATTTCTTTTCTCGGTCTCTTTCGTGCGAGCGGCCGATGTCCCGTTCGAGTGTCTTCATTTCTTTTGCTGTTCACCTGTCCTCCCTTCTTGTTCGTTTCTATGAGAAGCTAACGCCGCATTTTCTTGAGCTCTACAGCAGCCTGGCCACCATTTTTCCCATGTGAGTGATGAACGATTTTTGATTGAAAAAACGGGCGATAACTGAGACCTCTCAGTTGTTGGTGATGCTCATCTCGACTTTCGGTGCGTGAATGCTAAATAGCTGAAGCGCTAGTAAACATGTGATCACTTAACTAACTGGGTGACATAGTGAACCAGAAACAATGGATTCACAAAGAGCTTCTAAAAATAAGTTAAAAATAACGAAACTGATCATTTTAATCACTCATAGGACAATTTTTCTAGCACCTCAATACCTTTTCAATTGACCGGCGATCAAAGCTAAGGGTACGTACACAGTGAAAGCAGGTTTGCCCGCGCGGACAACCTGCTCCAACCTGCCACAAGAATGAACATAGGATAATAATGTAAGTGTTCACAGTGAAAACCTGTACGAATAGGCTTCTGTATGCTATGGTTTCAACCTGCCACAAGAATGAACATAGGATAATAATGTAAGTGTTCACAGTGAAAACCTGTACGAATAGGCTTCTGCCGACAACCTGCTTATACCTATTTACCGGAATGTACTGCACATTCTTATCTGCTCAACCTGCTTGGCATATGGTCATTTCTGAATTAGTTGTACCTTTAAACCTTCCATTTTCTTTGTTTCTGGAGCATAGAGAGGCATGATGGGAGCATCCCATCGTAATGACATAAGCATCGAGAGGCATCGGGCGTTGCTGATGACTTATTTAATGGAAGAAAAAAAATTGGGCACGGAGATATCGAATTCATTCAGTCAAATTACGTTGTCAGGGGAACCATATTAGTATAATTTGCACGAGATCGACTTGTATTAAACAGATATACATCATAATTATTGTCTTGAAGAAGAATCCAAAAAAACGAGTTTATGTACAAGGCCTAATTTATTTTAGGTATCGTATCTCGCATATGATACCTATACTCCATTTAGATGAATGAGTTCCAGTTTACGAAAAAAACAGTTAATTATAAATAACACAGGACCTAAATATGAAAGATATGTAATTTATAATTCTTACAAAAATGGGACTTATCTGCGAGTTGCGCGCCTTTACAAAATACGGCCAAACGTCAAAATTTTACCAAAAAGATAATAGCGTTGAGAATTTGTTACCAAATTATTGCCCTATTTCTAGAGCATTCGGATAAAAAAGTACATAATTTCAATTTAGTGAGTAGTTAATTAAAGCTGAAATTTCAAAGCAGGAGAATGTGAGATATCATTGATGTTTTATAATTTAATGAACTAGAATTGCAATAGAGCTTGCAGGATTCATCTTTCTTAATCTTCTGGAACATCGAACGAAGTTATTTATGAACGTTTGAGGGTTATCGAGTCTCGATTTGTTTGTTTCTGAGGGTCGCAGCTGGTTTCCTGCTTCCTCTGTGAACACCCTCTCGCGCTTGTTTCAGGCGCCAGCCTCAGCAGGTAACCAGCACGCTGGAAACCTGCTTTCACTGTGTACGCACCCTAAGGAGGGACAAAGTCCGGAATACATGAAGTTACGGGACACACGCCCTCACATTAGACATGCCCTCACATCAGACAAGCCCTCACATCAGACACACGCCCTCACATCAGACACACGCCCTCACATTAGACACACGCCCTCACATTAGACACACGCCCTCACATCAGACACACGCCCTCACATCAGACACACGCCCTCACATCAGACACACGCCCTCACATCAGACACGCCCTCACATCAGGCACACGCCCTCACATCAGACACACGCCCTCACATTCGACACGCCCTCACATTAGACACGCCCTCACATTAGACACACGCCCTCACATTAGACACGCCCTCACATTAGACACGCCCTCACATTAGACACGCCCGTGAAGAAGGCCCTGGAGAGCAGAGGCACGGGAGGTTCGCTGCAGGCAGACGAGGCGGTCTGGGCGCCGCCGTCGGCAGAGATGATCCTGTAGAGCAGCTGAGGGATCTGGCCAGCGTTGACGTCCGTGCCGTTGTTGGACTTTTTCGAGGACTTGAAGTAGAATACCACCCTGTGGGAGACATGGGATAGAAACACCCACTAGATAACTAGATGTATTAGACTTAGGGACTAAATACCAAACTCTGGAAGGGTAGTATTTTACCGAAATAAAACCAGTTTATTCAGCTTCTTCTCTTCCTTTATCAATTCACGACAATAGGTACCTCGCACATTGCAGCTAACTGATACCTCGAGCCGATCACATCACCTTACACAAGCCACTAAACAGTCTCACAGCTCCTCGTCTCATAACCTCACATAAGCCACTAACCAGTCCCTCAACTCGTCACATCTCCTCTCATCAAGCCACTAACCAGCACCTTAACTCATCACATCACCAGAAAGCCAGCACCACTCACTGGTCGTCGGTGGTTATGAGGGACTGGCCGGAGGAGCCACAGTCGCTGCTGGGGCCCGTCACGCGCGCCCACGCCACGTACCACCGACGGGCCTGTCCAATAATTAAATAAATACCATATTGTATTACCACCCACCCTTCCCAAGAGTGTCCTAGTATCATCTCACATGATTGCATGGCCACGTACCGCCCACCGGCCTGCCAATTATCTTATATCATTGCATGGCCTTTTATCGCGTCCGATCATCAAATGATGGATTGAGTCGAATAGAACCTTTGTGGAATTTCATTTAGACTTTAGATCATAATTATAATTTGTACTCATTGGTTTATTAACAAGCATTTTTTCTCAGCTACTAACGTCATAATATAAAAAATCTCAATTGTGTCCCTGTCTTCAAACTGCAAATGCAAATGATTACAGTCAAAGACTGATAGTCTTCGAAGCGCATCTTCACTGCAGTATTCCTATTAATTAACTATCTTGCGACAATATATTTATAATATTTTTGAACGACTATAAATTTTCTGAACGAGTTGATTTAGCATAGTTGGTAGTTTATTATTATAGAGTGCATGAAAGAAAACTACATATATACAATATAGATACGTGCGGATACAGACCTAAGGGAGAAACGCTTACTTGTATTGGTATAGGCTCCTCGAACATGAGAGGGAACTTCTGCCTCGAGGGACACTCGTAGGGAATCTCGTCAGTTTCTGCGAGCAGCTCCCCTTCCTGCTCCTGCTCTCCACCCTCGTAGCCGATGTCGTACAACTGCCGTCAACACGCATGTTAGTAAGTGAACACATGTTAGCTCATGAACACATGTTAGTAAGTGAACACATGTTAGCTCATGAACACATGTTAGCTCATGAACACATGTTAGTAAGTGAACACATGTTAGCTCATGAACACATGTTAGCTCTTGAACACATGTTAGCTCATGAACACATGTTAACACATGCACCACGGCTGAACCAGCTACCGTCAATAACACAAGAGTCGCCACTCAGCAGATAACGCACTCAACTCGCCGCTCAGAAAAAAAATAAACAGAATAATATTGTCAGAAGTATGATTTGTATGCTTCGATTACCATAAAATAACAATGAGCTGTTGTATTCTCGCTGGAACTTTGTGATTCCGTTGCGTTTATGCTATAGTTCAATCCTCTTGAAGGCTTGCGACCCAAGTGCTACGGTAATATTAGTGTTGTTGTGACGACTGTACTGTGACGATCCAAGTGGTAACGTCTTCTGCATGATTGGTATTGTGGATAAGCATGTCAAGAACATGCATTTCAAATAAAGCCAGAAAATAGCTTCAGGATCATTCTGACCTGTAACGAGCGATTCACAATCGTCGTCTCTTCAAAAACAGCCTCCATACGTTTGACCGTTTGAAAAAATGGTTTATTTAGATTGAAAGTAAATTATAACGTGAGAAAAACTTGAATACTTAGAATTACTTTCAATATAAGTTTTCTTAGACTAATGATGGCAGGCAACAATGTCTCTTAGATTAGATAACAGTAAGAAACGCTTACCTAATGCAAGTAATAACTTACAACAATTAGTAAACAAAGTTAAGTTATGCAAGAAAATTAACAAGCAAACAAATTATTAGTCCATTAACGAAAGCCATCATAATATGAAGCTTTGTGCTAGCCGGGTGATGAAAAGTTTATCATCATCCGATTTAAAAAATTTTAATGTATGTTTCACTCTGAGATTGAAGTTTCAATTTAAACCGAATTTAAAAAGGCAGAAAGAGTTTTTTCTTTTAGTTTTTTCGCAGTTTTATCGCTCCCAATCAAGCTGTGTGGCATATTAATCCGACATATTAATATCAACATATCAATCTAACAGCGAGCGTCATGATTACCATACGATAATTATACAGTATATATTCACTTAATATATATAATTATAAGGTATATATTCACTTTAATTTTGCCGACATATTCTCCCCTGCCGCCGAACATGCCGTATCCCCCGAGCAGGACGTCGGTATCACACATGAAGCGCACCGCCTCCACAGAATGTCCTGAGTAGCCCCAGCCTCCTCCTGGGCCTGTACATGGTGCTTTCATTAGGTCATGCGTCTTAATTACACTAATTACTAGCTTGAATAGGAATAGCTTGAAAAAATTACTATTAAATTCCATAAAAATATTAGCTTTTTTACAAACCCCTTGATAACCAGGGAAAAATGTAGTTGCGGTAACAGAGCCATTTTTTCACAGTGCACAAAAAAGTTGGTGGGGAAATCATGTTGATAAATCTCCTCATACTTCATGAAGACTTAACAAAACATGTATCAGATAAAAATAACTATAAATCTATCCGCTAAGTAAATGCGTGTGAAAAAGAAGCGGTCCTCCTAAATCAAACGACTCCTCTCGACTCGTGTAAATGGGGTTCAAAAATATGAAGGGGGAGAATGGGACAGTAAACTAAGACATTGGAAACCGAGACAGTGAACTCCTTAGTATTCCTTAGTCTCAGTCAATGAGCGAGACAGTGAACCAAGACAGTAAACAAGACAGTGAAGAGAGACAATGAAGTGAGACAGTAAACAAGACTGAACCGAGACAGTAAACCAAGACAGTGAACCAAGACAGTGAAGCGAGACAGTGAACCGAAAGAGTGAAAATCACTACAAACGCTCACTCTCGAAACGCGTGACTGGCGTGAAGTCGTCCTTGGTGTAGACGCCGGTGCTGGCGGTGGTCGTGTGGTCTTCCTCACACACGCTGAGGCCCTGCTGGTACCCCCACGTCAGCGTGTCCAGGCACGACAGAAGGTGCAGGGCAATCTCAAGAAACAAATAAAACAATGTAACGCCGATCTCAAATCCCCACAGAATATGTAAATGAAATACTGTAACCGGGTTACTTATTGATTTTTTATCGCAAAATAAATCCGCTCATTCATAATTTATTCATAATAACTTTGTATCAATATTTTTGTAACTCTAGGGCTATCTTGGATCATTTTAGGTTAAAGGAAATCGACTTCTAAGATCCGTGTAAACATTCGGTCTTGTCCTGTACGGCGTCACTGGCTTAAGTAAGTTGTAGGACCGATTGTTCATGATTAGATTTGGCTAGTCGGATTATGAATTATTGTTTATTTATCAGTTAGCTATATTCAATTCATTATCTTGCTTAATTAAAGTCTTGT
Organism: Hyalella azteca; assembly: GCF_000764305.2. Taxonomy (NCBI): domain Eukaryota; kingdom Metazoa; phylum Arthropoda; class Malacostraca; order Amphipoda; family Hyalellidae; genus Hyalella; species Hyalella azteca. Next base: position 128,834 of record NW_025942115.1, on the reverse strand, counting down.
TTATGATGTGCCAATGCCCATTTGTTGCGTTTATAGTTCAGTTATTTTACTTTAATATTTATACTATTTTTTATTTTTTTACAGTAATTTCTGCCCATGCTCCTTTATTCCCCGGTTCTATTAAATTTGTAATCTGATCACCAACATACATCTATCCTTCATTGTTATTTATTCATGGCCTCTGCGCTAATAGTTTACTTAAGTTAGTTGCCTGAGAAACATAAGGTCACATAGGGTTGACATCACCCGCAGATACGCCGGCAACAATACAATTAAGAGTTGATAAATATTGTTACTCACGAGTGTTGGAAATAATTTTAAATTTATAAAAAAGTTTCGTTTCAAGAAATTTTCGAGGAGAATTGAAAACTTCTTGTCAATAATATCAGTGTTGGCGCACCTGTGCTCTGGAGACTTGCACTTCAGGCAGGACGGGGAGTGAGAGCTCTGGAGACAATACATCCCTCAGTCCACCGTCGTCTCCAGCCGAGGAAGGACGTGAAGTTACGGTGGGAGGTTGGGGGAGCTTATAATAGCCAGTCCCCCGCGTGGGGGGCGGACAAACACTTGTGTCCATACGCACAGCCTCGGAGGCGATTAAATTATAGCAGTTCACTTGCTGCCGCTCTGGATTGTAACTGTGGGAGAAGAAGATTTCAGGTACATACTTAATGATAAGGTGCAAAAATAAGGCTATCGAAAGAACAAAAAATATAACTCAGTACTCACTGCAGTGAGTGACAGAGAGCGCATTTTCTCGTCGACGAAAACTTGAGGTCACGGACAAACGGACGGACAGACAGACGGACGGACGGACATGGCGAGCACAATAGTGCATTTTTTCCATAAATGAGAAAATGCGCTAAGAAACACTTAAATTTTGTCAAGTATATAGATTGGCGCAACATTCAAAGATAACAATAATGAGAAAAATAGAGTTCAGCACCATTTAGATCCAAACAAACATGAGCATCTTCCACTCCGTATTAAACAAGGGGAAACTTCAGTATTCACAGGCAAGCATCAACGTCAACCCTCACCTCCATAAAACATTGTAGATGGGGTCCAGACAGACAGCATGACCGCGACACAGTATCTGGTCAGGACTGTTGAAGCTTCGACATTGTCCGTCAGATCTGTTGATGACCAACACCCTCCAGCCCTCGTCCTCGGTGGTGATCTTAGATGCTCCACCGCCACTTCCACCCCCGCTTTCACTTCCAACGTCAGTCGTAACACCTATTGCACAACCACCGCCACCACCACTACCAATACTGCTGTTGCTATCACAACCGCTACCAGCAACCGCAACGACGCTGCTGTTACTACTGCTGGTGCCTCCTTCAGCGGCGCGGCACAAGCTACCGCTGCTCCCGATACCGACTATACTCCCGCCAAAGCCTAGGTTTCCTACAGCGGTATTTACGCACTTTCCTAAACTTGCGATACTCGCGCCAACTGCGATATTGCCTCCACTACCAAAAGTGTTCACGACACCGGCGTTTCCGCATAGCCTTTGAGACATGGGCACGACGTCTGTAGATGAGGACTTTTGAGGAGGAACGCTGAGGTCCGAGAAGGCATGTCTCGAGGATCCCAATGAACCACTGAAGCTGCTACTGCGTTCCTCCACTGCACCTGATTCGGTGGTTCGGTACCGCGCAGCTGTGAAGCTCGAGCATCGATGACGAGTTGACGTCACTGAGTGCGACGGAGATGACGATGATGAAGAGGAGTAACCGCCAACCACACCCGTACTTTCAGACTTGCTCCGTTCACCGACCGGTAATAAAACTGACCAATTAAAGAAGCGCGAGTTAGTGACAGTATAAAATATATACCATAGTGAACATGAAGATCAATAGATAAGGTTTGGCATCAATGAAAAGCAAGGAAAATTTTTGTTTTGTTCACAGTGTCGTGTTGAACTAATAGGTAAAAAAAATCATCTCGCTCTTCAAACATCAATTCAATAGGACAAGGGCAAATTTCAATAAATATAGATTTGTTCGAAAAAGTTGTATGAATGCCGCGAAGCCGCTGGTTTTTCGATTAGGAATAAAATATAATTTCATTGTAGGAATAGAACCGAATTTCTTTCTAGGAATAAAACCGAATTCGCCTTCTGCTGACCCAAATATGAGGAATTGGCGACGACTGCGGTGCCGGGGAGGTTATGAGCATTGATGAGCGACTGGTCCAGTTTGATGAAGGTAGTGTCGGCCGAGGCCCCGACCCAGGTCGCCTTACGGCCCAGTCTGGGCCCAACTCCAGGCACGAGGCCCGGCAAACACCACCACGGGGCCCGGGTCCCGTTGCGGCTGCCTTCTCCGGACTCCATGGAGAGCGGCGTACGCCCCAGCTGCCCTTTCTGATGACAATTTAGAAGCACATAGAAAATGAAATGCGCGTAATGCCTATCAATAAACAGACACAAATTAAAGAAACTCGAACTGTTGCCCAAATGCACGGAATAAAAAACATGCAATGAAAATATACAAGATAATCAACTTATATTCACTCACAAAATATGGGATGATTTTAAATAAGTGCAGCTAAATTTACAGTCCAATTGTCGATCGAGCAATAGTTACAATCTTAAACAAATAATGGTACAAGCGGTTAGTTATGGTTTTTATGGTTGAAGTTCCTAGTAAATGGTTGAAGTTCCTAGTAAATGTAAAATTAATTCATAGAGCTCGAACCGTAACCAGCATGCGTAACTGCGTCAACCGCCACGTGCCTGAGGCACCTGTCGCTTGCCTGATGACTGCCGCACGTGTAGATCTGCCCTGTGGTGGTGAGCAGGACTTGCCTGATGACTGCCGCACGTGTAGATCTGCCCTGTGGTGGTGAGCAGGACGGTGTGGTTGCTGCCTGCAGCCACTCTGCTCACCCTCACCGAGGGCGGCAGACGCACCAGCTGCGGGCAGGGCTGCGGGATGAGGTCGCCGGTGCCCAGCTGGCCGTGGCTGTTGCTGCCCCAGCTGTACACCTCGCCGTTACTGCACAGCGCCACTGTACACCATACACAGGGTGAGTGTTTACCAAGTAAATTACAATGATAAAATTAATGCCTCAATTGTATGGTTAGTTAAGTGAATAACTGAGGGCAATTGATAATGAATCGAATTTAGCAGATGATTCAAATTTTATATAAAAAATATGAGTTAAATCAGTTTTCAAATAGAATGGACGATATATTACTGCACTATACATCTTACAGAAATTATTTCATTTCTAAATCTACTGAAATCAGAACGTAAAAATGTCAACGCACGGTATTGGTCAAATAAAATTGAAGCGCATACATAGAAATGTATAAAAAATATAAATAGAATAGAACCATAAAATTGAATGTGTTGCAACGTACCTGTGTGGTGCTGGCCACAGGCGACCTGCACCACAGGCGACGCGGTGGGCATGAGCAGCTGAGCGGGCGGTAACGAGCACATCTTCCCGCCGCCATCCCGCTCACCGCCCCCGCCACCCGCTGCTGGGGGGGAGGACCCCGTGCCCGCAAGGGCGCGGTCCTCCTCTGCAGCAGCTGTTAAGGAGGCAACAATTCTAGAGTTTGGGCTCATTAGTTAAGCTCATTGACCCGTTAAAGCTCTACGTTGTTAAAGTAGCGTAGGTTACTACATAATTACTACTACTACTAACGATGTAATAAAAAAATGCGATTGAAAAATCCCTAATCTATTTTAAATTTCTCTTGCCGTTTGAGACTTCAAGTAAGCAGAAGAATTAAATGCAAATTCTATTGAAATTGAATCACAAATTCTCCATTATTTTTCTCGCTCTCATATTCACTCAATTTTTAAACGGTCATTATTGTACAACGTAAACCATCAAAACCATTTTTTGCAGACAGGAACAACCTTTCACTTCTTAAACCAAAATCTTAAACCTACAAACCGAATCCAATATTTTCTTCGGGAAAACAAGAAGCATTTCTTCACCATCCCCAGACTCACGTTTCTTAGCCTGCACAGGCAGCGGTGGCATGAGAGGCTGTCGGAGTTGTCTGTGTTCGTGGTCTCGTTTGTTGTGATGCCTGATGACTTCCAAACGTCGCATCAACTCCTTCTGCAGCCTGCCTCTCTCAAGACCGCCACGTCCTCCTAACACCCCGCCGCCTTCGTCATCCTCGTCTGTTACAAGATGCTCAGTCTCAGACACAGGAGGTTTTGGAGTACATAATAATCATGGGTCTCAGGCACAAATTGTTGCGGAAAGCCTGACAATCCTGGGTCTCAGGGGACTCAGGCACACTCGGAGTTGCGGAACACTCAATAATAATCGGACAGGATTAGGCAACTGCAACCTCTGAACGTCCTTCCGTTCATGTGTTTCTATCAAAAGTTATACAAATTTGGTCGAAATTTGGATTCATCTGCTCGAACTTGCACATGCAATTTGATGGAAGCAATTTAAACAAACAGCAAACAACCTTCTTGTCTCAATTTTTAATTTTAACATTAACCTATGACTAATAACATTAACCTAGTGTAGCTATAAACCTACAACTGAAATAACCGAACGAAAATCTTTAGCCTAGCCACACAAACGTCAGTGGATCTCAGTACCATGTTACTCGTCGCTTTATTTGCTAAGTAATTAAATTGTCTTGTGTACTGAGCCATGAATTTCGCGTTGCTTGATGTCTTGCACAAGTCACCTCTGTCATGCTCGCCGTTATTCATCTTAAAGACGCCGATATTCATGACGCCAGGCACTCCCAGCTCGCGCTCGTCCAGCGAGTCCTCGGCACAAGTGCGGCAACATCCGCACTCCGAGCATCCAGAGTCTCCTGAACCGCAGCCGCAGGCTCTGCAATTCACCACAAAAAACTGGTAAAGATATATTAATATATTTTTCCCAGTTAAATTCCATTATATCTTTAATAAATGATCAGGAAAAGAAAGAAAAGAATCAGGAAAAAAGAAATTATCAGCGATGATTGAATCATGGACTTAATTGCAGTCCAAAGCATCACTTCAACCAATCGAATTAAAATGTATATCGGCTCATTACTCTAATACAAAATGATAATTTTCAAAAACTGGATGAATATAGCCCCAGAATGTTAGATGTAGAACGTACTGTCCAGGCACTCTGTTGGGGCGGTTGCTGGAGACACAGGAGGCGCCATATCCCGTGCAGTCATGGCAGAAGTAGCAGATCATGCAATGGTCGCGGTAAAACCGATGCCGGCCTCGGAAACAAAGCCCAAAACCACCGATACCGCCAACCCCGCCATTAGGCGGCATAGCGGCGCCAGCACCACCACCAGCTACCGCAGCAGCAGCGGCGGGATCCCCGCCATCGTCGCTGTCGCCGCCACATTCTTCGTCGTCCCCGTCTTCGTCTCCAGCAGCCGCTACAGCAGACGCCCCTAGGACCAAGAAATGTTTGTATTGTTTATCTTCAAAATAATATTCGATGATCAGAGCCTCGCATGTTCAATTGCATGTAAAAAAATGCGCTTGCAAATACAAGGAATACGGATGTATAACGTAAGGTAAGCTCTAGCATTAACGCTCCCGTAACTACTACAACTTCCAGAATCATAAACTTCTTAAGAATAAACGAGTAATTAATGTAAGAGGTTAAGAATATTCGTGAAATGAACAACTGAAAGTCTATATATTTATTAACATAAAATGGAATGCTACATTTTCTAACTAAATTAATAGAAAAATCCTGAATCCTAACCAACCTCGCGGGTCACGCTGATCGTCTCTTTTACAAGACGGGACTTTGCAGTGAAATTAAACAAATAAAAATGATTCTTTTGGAGGTCCCCAAATGAACTGAACTCTTTTGAGGTTCTTTTTATACCTAGACAGACTCACCGTGCCGGTCAGGCAGATGGGAACGCTGGTAGATTTTGATTCTAGCTTTTGTCTTTATTCTTAGCTTGGGAGGAAGAGAGGGGCTGTTCTCAGAGCAATTCTTCTTGTCGTCCTTGTCATCGTCAGTGGATACTTCGTTGCTCAGATACACTGCCAAGCCACCGGGTTTAGGGATGAGTGTGAATCAGAAATTGACTTAAATTTCCTGGAAGTCCGTCTAACGATGAATGAATTAATGTGGAATGTAAACAAAGGGTGAGGAGACACTGAGATGCACAGCTAATGTTCGGAAGGTGATCAACAACAATGGACAAGTACCTTGGTAATGTAAATAAAATACACATAAACAGAAAATATCAATTTTAAAGAAGGAATATATAAGAAAAAATAATTAAAAAATTGCAAAACTAGGGCAGTGCAACCGAAGTGCAAATGCTTAAGTTTGAATATCTATGGAATTTTGCTTTTAGGAAGAATCGAGGATCTTTATATTAATGCGTACAAACTAAACAAAAATTCTACCAACACTAGGTAATGATTGCAATCCGCAATTTGTGACATGGTAAAGCTATCAATACACCATCTATAATATACAAAAACAACTGAAATAAAGTCAACTTTACTAGTACTTAAATCAAATAAGCAATGTAAATTCAGAGGTTGGGGATAACTAATAAATTTAAATCTATAATAGTACCGCTAAAAAATAACTTTTAATCAGAATTGCAACCCTCAGATACATTGATGCGTTTAGTATTGATAGACACGTACACAAACACCTAAGGGAAGAATCAACATTCTCATATCTCTGAGTGAAACACATTTAGTTTTTGGTCTAATAACACACAGAATCTGCAGTTGTTGAAAGGAATCCTACTTAAGGCTGAATTACAAGACCTCCAATTTCCAGCTCTATTCTTGGCAAAAACAAATCGGGTGTCGAATAGGTGGAAAAGGAGAAATTATAAGTGACGAAATTAGCTTCAAATACGGAGTACTTTTTACAAGACTTCTCTTTAACTTCACTTCTTGTTTGTTTGTCTGTCTGTCTGTCTGCTACAAATCTTATAATCGATATTTAACACACTTCTACCAGTCCAATCGATCTGAAATTTTGCACACTTGCGTAAAGTTGAAGACAATGCATGAATCAATTTACAGAATAAATAATTTTTTAAATGAAACAATTTTTTTTTCATTATTAAAAAAATTAAAAAATAATTTCGTCTGCTACAAATCTTATAATCCATATATGACACAATTTGACCTGTCCAATTGATCTGAAATTTTGCACAATTGCATAAAGTGAGAGACAATGCATGAATCAATTGACAGAATAAATTAGAAATTCATTGTACATGTGTAACATCCATGTCACTGGATTGTTCAGAAGTGTTGTCTTTAAAAAGTAACTTTTAAGTGTATATTATTACAACATTGTTTGTTTGTGTGTTTGACTGCTACAAATCTTATAATTGATATCTAACACATTTCTTCCTCTCCAATAAATCCAAAGTTTTGCACACTTGCGTAAATTTGGAGACAATGCATGAATCAATTGACAGAATAAATAATTTTGAAACTTTAATTTTTTTCATAGATTAAAAAATTTAAACTTTTTTATATTTGAAAATAAAATTAGAAATTTTTCGTACATGTGTAGCATAGGAGACACTGGATTCTTTAGATGCGTTGTCTTTAAAAATAAATTTTTAATTTCATATTATTAATTAGATTGAAGTGATCGGGACTGTTGCAGGTCAGAAATTACAGTATGCTACTATGGTACTGTAGAATAAAATCTGTGATATTCAAACAGAATAATTGAATTGTTGGTTATACAGCAAGGAGAGTGGACTGTAAGTGGAAGAGGCAACAACATCACAAAATAAAAGTTAAAAAATAAAGTGTAAAAAATGTTGCAGGAAAATAGTACAGAGAGATAATTATGATCATGAGATGAATTAAACATCAGCACTTTTTTACATCCCCTCAAATTTGAGCGAGTTAAAAAAATCCCAATTCTGTTGTTTTTCATTGACAAGCAAAAGGCTGCGTTGCAATTCAGAGAAGACGCTTCTATTTTCATGTGATCAATTCTCTTCAAACTATATTATGAGCAAAATGCAAGATAATAATTATAATTACCAGGATAATTACGAATAAATTTCAAGTGCTGTGAAAAACATGAGAAATAGAATAAGTTTCATAGGTTGGGAAGATAATATAACCAACCTATAAGATAACCAGAAGATAATAAACTAAAGCAAGTAAACCGATTGATAGATCCTTCGGGTCAAAATTCAGAGGAATATATAAGAATATAAAGAAAAAGAAGATCAGTAAAGATCAAAACAAAACGAACGATAACGAGCGGTAACAGAAGGTTGAACAGGCAGCTGGAATCGTATGAGGACTTTAACGTCTACAGAAACAGGGATAAAAAATTCGTGAGTAACACAAGGATAAAAATTCGTGAGTAACATAAATATAAAAAATTCGTGAGTAACATAAGGATCAAAAGATCGTGTGTGAGGCAAGCAGGCAAGCAATTCCAATGGATGATACGAGACAAATGATAACCGTCTTATAAACACCAGACTCGTCAGAAGTTCGTGGATTACGGACGCGAGATGATTATCTTGAATTTGTTACGTGCATCTATAACGGTTGTAGAGTCTGGTGTCGTGTTATATACAGTGGGGGGAAATAAATATTCGTACACTTGAAAAATCGTATTTTAATGTATGTAAGTACACAAACTTAACAGGAAAAGTGATTTAAATTATGTATAGAGACGCATAGTATTCAAAAATACTATCAAAAGAAATTTTTTTGTTGCATTGAGATTTAATTTCTTTTGATAGTATTTTTGAATACTATGCGTCTCTATACATAATTTAAATCACTTTTCCTGTTAAGTTTGTGTACTTACATACATTAAAATACGATTTTTTCAAGTGTACGAATATTTATTTCCCCCCACTGTACATCAGAGGTCTTGACTGGAAGAGCTTACCGTTTGCTGTGGGCGTCAAAGAACTTTATATATTCGCTGAGAGTTAGAAAGTCGGACACCACACCACGAGCGCTGCAGGTAAATAAGCCAAAAAGCTTCACAAGGTCCCAAGCTGCTTATTGTAACATTTGGACCCTGAGTATTGATTGAAACTCACCAGAACAGGAGGTTTCCGAGAGCTTGAATGGAAGCATTAATACGATAGAGCTTAATAGTCCCACAAAGCACACCCAGCTCGCGATTAAGTGACAAGCACCATAGTGGACCATACAGGCCATAATTAATACGTCGCGACTTACAAAAAGTGTTGTGAGTTTTAACAAGTATAGAGAAGAACACTAGGTAATTTAATGCTCAATTAAATACAGCAGCTCTCACCAGGTGCGAGATCTTTTCCATTAAGTGCGGAATTGAAGTCGCGGCCACACTGGCCCTTGTTGTTGATACCGAAGGTGTAGACGAGGCCCTTGTTGGTCACGGCCACGGCATGTGCCTTGCCCAGACTCACACTCTCGATGTGCGCCTCCTTCAGGTCACTCACTAAACCTGCACGAACAGGCACACAGTTTAACACCAGATTCATTATTAGGATAAAAAGAATAAACCACAGAACTGAAATAAACCTAATTAACTTGTTCTAATACCACAACTATAGTATTCAACCACAGTCCACAAATTAACCTAAACTCATCAAAAATGTGAAAACTCGCAATTTTTTTGACCACCAAAGCATCCTCGCCATTGTAATACAGGCCTTAGCATGTCGCATGAATATACCAAGTTGATTACTTATCTTGGTGATGATTAATAAGAGCGATAAAATACTCACACGATCAAAAAGGAAGGCAGATAATCTAGATAAGAGCACGCACCAGTAGCAGGGTCAGCGTGCGCGGTATCCTTGCCAAACAAGAAGAGCTGGCCGCGCTTGGTGACGAGGGCGCTGGTGGCGTGGTTGCAGGCCGCCGCCACCACGTGCTGGTCCTCCATCTTGCTCATGCGCTTTGGCTTCACAGCTTTAGGCTGGCGTCGGAACTTCCCTGCGCAGTCCAACACAACACCAGTTCAGAAACAAATTGCTAGATAATTTTATACTATTTATTTATTATATTCATTTGTTCACTGCAACTAATGATACAGCAACACTCGCACATCATTCTTCACCATTGTAAACCATTGCACAATAAATACACGACCATACATAAGCTTTTTTTTAAACGTTAAAGCAGAAAAAGAAATATATCTTTCAAACTTCAAATAATAATATAAAATTTAACCATAAATTCAATAATTTGTTTCTCTATTTGAAATATTAACTTAGTCATGGTAAATTTTTAGCTCCGAAATGTTCTTCTCTTGTATGATGATGGCTTTGGAATCATTTAAAATTCCGGACATTTAAAACAGGGTTGGCGATTTTTTTGATTTAAAAAAAAAAAAATCAAAAAAATCAAAAATCAATGATTTTTTTTTGATTTTTTCATGATTTTTTTTTATTTATTTGATTTTTTTTTATTTTTTCAGCTTTTTTGTCTTTTTTGAGGTGTTATTTTTTATGTTGCAATTAGCCTACTAACAATAACAGTATATGGATCATAATGGATGGCTAAAAAGGGCACTGGGTCATGCCCTGACAGTAATGGGTCATGCCCTGACAGTAGCGGGTCATGCGCTGACAGTAACAGGTCATGCCCTGACAGTAACGGGTCATGCCCTGACAGTAATGGGTCATGCCCTGACAGTAACGAGTCATGCCCTAACCAGGGTCGGCGTCCTCGCCGCGCCTGGCGGTGCCCACGAAGTATGCCCCGCCGTCGTCGGACAGCAGCAAGGCGTGGTGGCCCTCGTGCCCCACGCATACCGTCACGATCGTCGGCCGCTTGCACACCACCAGCTCCGGCCACCGACACCTGCAATAAATTATCTTACATCCTTGCCATGTTTGTGTTTGGTTGTGTGAACCGGTGAATTCAATTGGAACATTCACTAAAATCCATGCCATATTGAGAGTAAGCGAGTGTATTGAAGTGACACATTCTCCATGCCATATCAAAAGCCGGTGTATCAAAGTAAACTAGACTGCTGGCGATAATAAATTGAGCCATACACCTGGCATAGGCTGATGAATTCTTAATTGAGGATTATCTGAGACACGTAATGATTTTGGATGAAGCTCTTGAAACAATTTACGTGATTCATTTCGGGATCAATTCCTGCATTAAGTGAACAATATTTTTTCAAACCAATCAAAATCTAAAAAGCAAAATCATATATAGAGGTCGAAAATTTCAACATAATTGCTCACGTTTTTGACGAGGCGGTATTTGCAGTTGCAGCTTGAGCAGAATTATTTTGCAGAGCTTCCTTATCATTGGGAGCTGCTGAGGCAGCTGCAGCATTGGCAGACAAGAGCGTAGGAACAACGTTGTTGACGACAGCCGCAGCAGCAGCGGCAACACCGCCGTTGTTGGTCATCACGTTGCTGGTATTCTTCAGGCCCACAGCTGACGCCTTGCCGCTGTAATGCAGCTGCAAAACGGGGAATTACCAGCTATGGAATGGAGAATACGCCGCTGTAAAACAGGTAGTGTTAGGCATTTAACTTCACCCCGTCCAAAAACATGGCCTGATCAGTCCGTCATCCTGCACATTCCAGCCCATCGCTATGACAAACACCAAACTTTGAACAACACCTCGTCATGTTCAGACTCTAATCCTGCCCAGCCCCTCAACCTGCCCACTCCTTCGCCCTTCTCCACCCCTTCCCTCACCTTGTCCAGCTCCTGACCTCGCCCCTACCCCTCACTGCTCAGCCTTTTTCTCCGCCACGCCCCTCACCCATTCCCCGCCCCGCCCCTTCCTCGCCCTGCCCCTCACCCTGCCGGAGGAGGTGCACAGGATAGTGAAGTCCTTGCCAGCCGCCACGCACACGACCTCGTCGTCCACGCCCGATCCCAGCTCGCGGGGCGCTTCGTTGTTACCGAAAACCTGCACAAATGAAATGTCTTTAGATTCAATCAACAGCGTAAATGTTTTTGAGACAATGGCTGTATAAATTTCAGTTAAACTCTTCAACCTGAACAAATGAAATGTCTATTTAGATGCATGCAATTATTTTGAGAATATAGCTGCAATTATGTAGTTACCACTACTCAAATAACTAATGCGTCAGCAGTGCGTGTCACATAATTATGATGTATGCTTAACAGACAATGGGAGCAGAGGCAAATGAATGCGTCATATTGTACAAATAGTGGCACAAATATTTGACTTTACACGGGCATAAAGGACGTAAACAGAGACCAGAAAGACCCACGCGAAGGCATTATGTACATGACAATTTGGACCAAGTCTCTCTCATTTCTCTGAGTGACGTCTCACCTGAACACATCTCACGGCAAGGCCGAGGCTGAGTTCGTTCACCAGGGGGATGGGCTTCACCACGGGGTTGTAGGAGCGAACCACGAACCCGTCCTAAAGAATTATGTCCTCTTTAAACATGAATTTCTCGCACACATATAGATAATTACGGAATAATTCAGATAAGCTCTTGAGATCTTGACTAAAATAACGAAAACATGAGGCAAATTTAAATTTTCAGACGAGAATAGAGGCCAAAAGAAGAGGTCATTGAAAATTTAGCTTCCAGTAGCTCGTAAATTACATCATCAAAGACTTTCGTTCTAAGACCACACAGCTTTCATTACATTTTAGGCAGCAAGATTATCTTTTGAGGCCAGATTCATGTCCCGTGAATGTGTCCGCTAAGAACATATTACAGAGAAATCATTAAATGTATTCAATACAAGGAGAAGTTATCACCTCTCTGTCGGGGAGGATGTAGCCGATGTACTGGCCATCACTGAAGGGGGCGCCCCTGGACCACCCAAAGCCGCTGGTCTGGTGCACCTCTGAGATCTTCAGGGACTCGCGGTCCAGTGTCATGAGCTCGCGCCCGCTGCCTTCTGGCCGGTAGTACACGTCGCCCTGCGGGGGAACAGTGGGGTGAGGAGGTAGTAGGACTTCGGGCATGGGGGGGGGGGAGTGCAATTAGGTGATTGGGGCAAAGCAAAAAAGTGAGCAAAGCAAAAAATGCGATTATAAATGTGATTAAAAGCAAGCTTATTATGTTCATAAATTGGGACCCAACATTGAGTAAATTTATAATACCATATTATCGAACTGAAAATTGTAATAAATAAAGCTAATCCCTTGTGGCATTTTTCAACATCTAATCTAATTATAGTATGTTTGATCCAACAATATTACATGACGACACTTATATTCCAATTATAACCAAACGCTAATATCGCCAGTACTGCTACGCCACGACGCACGTTAGCGAAGCCAAGCCACCCGGTTTGTCTGGGGAAGCAGTCGGGCCTGTGCATGTAGACGTGGCCTTTCCTGGTCCCGCCGAACCCTGAGCCGATCTTGAACATGCCGTGCGCGCTGTGCACGTACAGGTAGTGGCCGTCACACGTCATCGCTGTCGAGCCGACATCGCTCATCCCGCCCTCTGTAAGGGTAGGAGGTGAGCATGTAACATGAGATTAAACCTTACATGTAAAGTACGCGATTCAGGTAAACAATAGTCTTCTCAAATCGTGCGTTAAACAAAAATTTAACCTCTGTATGTGTATAGTTACGAGAGAAAACATGTACTAAGCAAGTGAACCTTCCATGCATTATAATTATATTTAATTTACGCTCTTCCCTTGTGCAAAGAGAAGATTTTGAAGAGAAGCCATGTATTGTTTACCGGTCATCATCCTGACAGGGAAGGTGTCGATGCAGGCCTTGTGAGGGATGCCCACTGTGATCCAGTCAGGCCTCGTGAGCTTGCCCAGCAGCAGCGCGTGCACGCTACGTTGCAGGTACGTCAAAATCAGAGGCACCTGCAAGGAATCCTTCGTCAGTAGGGAGCAGCATTGTAGCATGGTTTCATGGGTCTTTTCCAGGAAACGTTTGTCTAAGAGTATATTTAAATTTAAAAAATCCATTTCGTGCAGCAAGAACCTCAATCCTCCTAAATAAAGCTTAAGATGAATCAAAAGTACCAATACCTAATCACATTTTCACTTCCCGTTCGAATTTCAAAAAGCCCTGATATTTAAGCAATATATTAGAAGGTTATTCCTCTCTCGTAACGTGGAATAGCACTACATCAATAGTCCTTCCTTGCTAATCTTATTACGCCTACTAAGCACCAGGACGGTCTGCACAGCACCGCATGCATAGCTTTTCAGCACCTGGATGGTCTGTAAAACATCATATGCTTTACAGACCATCCATTTAGATCACCCTTAACAGACCACTGAGCACCTTGGGTGGTCTGTACACCCTCAGCACCTGGATGGTCTGTACACCCTCAGCACCTGGATGGTCTGTACACCCTCAGCACCTGTATGGTCTGTACACCCTCAGCACCTGGATGGTCTGTACACCTTTAGCACCTGGATGGTCTGTACACCCTCAGCACCTGTATGGTCTGTGCACCTTTAGCACCTGGATGGTCTGTACACCCTCAGCACCTGTATGGTCTGTACACCCTCAGCACCTGTATGGTCTGTACACCCTCAGCACATGGATGGTCTGTACACCCTCAGCACCTGTATGGTCTGTACGGCCAGGTGTCTGGACGTGATGAGGATGTCTGTAACGGCCCGGAGGTACATGGCAGAGTCTCCCCTGGCGACCACGAGCGCCAGCAGGCAGGCACACGCGACCCCTGTGAGGGGGGAGGCTGAGGGCCAGCTCAGAAGGTCCCCGCCCCCGCCCCCTCCGCTTGAGGTGCACAACCGCAGCAGAAGTTGGAACAGCGCGTCTGTAGTTAATTAACGAACACGCATTAACTTACAAAACTAGCGAAAGGACCGTAAAAATTATAAAAACCGTGAAAGAAAAGTTAGATGTTAACTAAAAATTATATCAAGCATGAGTAATGACGATTTTCCGGCTAGCACGTGCGGTACAGAATATTAAACCCCACCATAAATTTATTGTACACATCTTATTTACGAAATACTCGAGGCAGTAACACGTATTGGTGTGCTTGTCTTGAAGAGGATTGCTAATTAATAATAACGAAGTCATCAGACCGAACATAAGCAATGCCCATCAGCAGGTACCGTAATTGAAAACGTATCATATTCAACGCTAAGGTATAAAATATATACAACATGTTATTTTAGTTACTCTAGTCGCCAATGATGTGCAAAGTAACGTTTATTCTGAAAATAAATACAAATTTGGTGTTCTAGTTACCAATGACATGCGCGGGCTCGTTCCTGAGAGCCTCAGGCTGCTGGCCCTGCAAGATGTCCAGCAGCGCCTCGAGCGCCCTGATGCACAGCGCTGGGTACGCTGACACCGAGCCTTGTATCAACTCGTAGACACTCACCAGGCCTACGCCGACCATCTGAACAATGAGGGCTTGTAATTACATTAGTCATATACGCCAACCATCTGAACAATGGGGAATTCAAATTACATTAGGCCTACGTAAACCATCTAAACAATAAGTGAAAAGCTTAGAAAGAACATGGTAATGAATTGTTTTAAATACTTCATGATTGTTCGACCAATGTATCAAATTTCTAGCACCTGATAATAAATTCTTTTCGTCTCTCACACCAGTTGAGAGCTCCATTTTTTACCATTTCCGGGAGCGTAAAATGCTATTCTATAATAAACCTTGGCAAGTATTATTCAGCCGCTGCATTATTGACAAGCAGCTGAACAAAAAAAATAATAATTAAGTTGTAATTAAGTTGATAAAATAGTGGGTGCGACACAAGAAGCATATGATCAAGCAAACCTGAGTAATTGAGTAAATACAGAAATATTGTCATGTGTGCTTTTAAGAAGAATAATCAATTGAATGAATAAAAAAGTTCTGTGAGCCTCAAGAATAATGAGCTGCAGTTGACCTTAGGCAGCGGCAGGACGTTGATCATGGACGCCTGGACGCTGTCGTCCTCGCTGTCAGAGTCAGAGGGCGGGGCCTGGCTGGTGGACTGGTAGATGACCTGAGCCTGACGTGCGGCGTCACGCAGCACTAACGACCTGTACAACAATAATACATTGCACTCACAACAATTAGTGAGGTATTTTCACTTGTGTGTGTGTCATCCTGACCTAGTATTGCTCAGCTAAAAGGCGTATCAGTGCAACACATGCTATCGACATTGTTAACAAGTAAGGTTTTTTTTACAGGTCGTTGGTATGCAGGAACCTCTAACCTGACGCTGGCGTAGGTGGCGAAGGAGGAAGGGTTGGCGTCGACCTCGACACGAGGCGTCGCAGGGACAGCTGAGGGCGGGCCTGTCGCACACCCCCCTGCCAGCGCCTCGTTCTTCACGTCGCCCTGCACCTGGAATTACAAAATTTAAAGAATTAAAATACGATATGTATCATCACTCTATCAAGTACACTGCTAAAAAAATGATAAACACACCGAAACCTATTGAAATACACTAGTTTCTTCACCTGGCAAACAAATTATGAATTGGAACAGCGGCATGGAAACGAGTAAGAGCAGCGAAATTTTTCCAGAGTAGACTGATAATCTTGGAAATTCAAGAAACTCATCATTCGTACAATTTAATAAGGTGAAGAATCTATAAGTGTAGCATGAACAAGATCCTGATCCGCGTGCATGAAAGACATACCGTCTCTGGAAGGTCTTCTATAATGATAGCAATTGCGTGGAGCGGTTCTTCCGACTGCTCCATCAAAGATATGCTCGCTGAACAGTTCCCCGCAAGGATGAAAGAGTAGCAGACATCAGAGAAGCAACACGGCAGTATTTTTGATGGCTTTATTACCTCAGCTGCAGTTGAAAATTTTTTAGACAGTTCTATTAACTGTTTTGGGTAGGTTGAGAATTGATTTGCGTCTAAGCAATGTCGCCCGATGACATCGTCGTCCAAGGCTAGGTTCTCATACTTAGGCGGTTCGAAGACGGGGGGACGCCTTATTCGGCCACTCTTGGCCGCATCTCTCGAGGCGATTTCATCCAGAGAAAGAGATCGGGACATCAGATGCTTTGACGGGAGACTTCCATCTTCAGAGGACGAAAATGAGACTGATCGTACCGGCATCGACGACTGAGACGTCTCAGGAATACTTTCTTTGGCTTCCTGGAGCCCAAGAGAATTCGTCTTCTCGCGGAACTGACTTCGTTCCTGCAGTAACTGAGCACGTGAAGCATGACTACTGAATAAAAGGATATCATCTGACGAACTAGCAATAGAGCTCGAACAAAATACAGACAAGGATTGCTTCGGCTCATCGCCAGTGTTATTGAAACAAGAGCGAGCCTCGACTGCGCTCGGTTGCAGGCCAAGAAGATCTCCACGAAAGTCGTCACGAATTAAACGGTGGCTTTTCTGCTTATTACTTAAGTGATCAATACCAGAAAGCACATGGGCTTCCATAGCACCAACACACGCATGTGAATGACGACGTACGAGTGTGGAGTTTCCAATCGTTCCATCTTCAGGTATGTCGCAGAAAACCGGCCATCTGCCTCGGTTCACTGTCAGTTCCTGGCGACGGTTGAACGGAACAGATATGAACGACGCGCGCCGCCGTCTTGTCAACACAGACGACGGCTTCAAATGAATCGTTTGTAGATGCTTAAGCGAGGCGTCTTGCACGGCTCTCAGAACATCCAGAGCTTCTTTGTAGGAGTCGTTTTGTACGTTGTCTATGCTTTCCTCCATGGCGTCATTCAAATTAACTGATGAGGCCATGTTCAAACTTATAAATCTAGACCAATAACTACAGCAAATACACTCCTAGTAATTAACGAATATTTTCGTACTAAAATCCCGAATTAAAGGGAAACAATAGGCGAACAAGTCGATTGCATTAGCAGAAGACACAAATTCTCACGCGTCACGGAGACTGACATAAGCGCAATGACGGATCGCCAGGACCGCAAGCTTCTTTAGTTCGAGAACATTGATATGGATCGAGTTCTCAAAGCAGCAGGATGCAAATACGCTTTGAGGAACATGAGTTTTGTGATAAGATCGGGCGCTCCAGCGCAGTACAATGCGTTATAGTTAGCCTAGTGCCTTAGGCTCTGACAATGGCGGAGTTTTTAAGGTTCTGCGGTGCGAATACCCGGTGAAATATTCATTGCACAACTGAACAACGAATCAAGATTTTTTTGTCTACAAGTGAGAAAATAATTTTTGTGCACAGTATTAGGTGAGTGAATTTGAATTCAACAATGGGCCGTTGAGCCCACGTGGGTGACGTGTATCAACAGGTGCAAATTATTTACAAATTTTATTGTGTTCGACAGTGAAACATTTGTGATGTAGAAATAATGAAAAATGACTCGTTGCCCAGAAAGTGTTGGCACGCTAGTGTTGCTAAGCGCGCTTAAATTTGGGAACCGCTACTTAAGCATAAAGCTCTAAAATAAAAAGTTTTGACAGAAAGATACTTGCCTTTTTTCTTCTGTCGCGCATGTGCTTCATCACTTCAAATTTACGAAGCAACTTTCTTCGATCCCGAACCCTCCTGCAACGAGTCAAAGAATTATACTCAAATATGGCCTTATCATCGTAGAACTTGCGATCGCCTTGAGAATTTTGTAGTATTCGGCCCTACAGTTTCCGCCCATTAAAAAGGTGTATACATATACCTGTATAATGCAACAGCAACGTAAATACATTTTCGATTTGATACGATTGAATGATTCGATATTTGATGAACTACTAAATTTTCAGATAAAAACACAAATGCCTATGATATCTTTTCTTGATTCAGTACAAAAGCTAATTCTTCTGTCCCGACCGTCGAGTTTGAAGGAGTAATAAAAAGTGAAAGACGTGCGCGAAAACGTCAAACATTCGGGCAAAGCTTTTGAGGTTTTAATTCCCACAGAAAAAGAAAACGTGACAGTAAGAAAGATTATCAGCCAATATGGTATTCTGAATGAAAAACAGATTAAAAACGTTTAATCCTGAGCCAGCACATCCCAAGACATTCCAGTATCCTGCAAGTTAGTAAGGAGATACTTCATTTGAAGTCAAATTTCAGTCTCTACATAATAGAGAACTTGCATCAACCATCCAAACTTGGACAGACATTAATAAAGTTTTTCAGCCGAGGATAAAATTAATGATTGATTAGACTTTATATTTAAAATTCATTACCCTCATTACCATAAATACTGCAATGTAATCCATAATGGAAAGATCTAAGTTTCAATTTGAAACTGAAACACATCACTACAGCATGATGCAATACAATTAATCAGGAAAGATATTGTGTTTTGAGAACAAATTTGTAATAATATGAATCAGTCAATATGAAAATTTTTAATCATATTACATAAATCAATAGTATTAAAAACTCGCCCATATTTACCCTGTTTTAGTGGTCGTTTAAAAACATTTTCCAAATCCTAGAACTTAAATTTCTAATAATGTTCTAATAAAATAATTACAGAAATTAGAAAAAACAATTGTGGAGATAATAAAACATTCTCTTAACAACAGCTCAACATATTTCACACACAATATGGAATTTCAAAACCCACTTTTTGCCATCAGCGATTCTATAGAGAGCCTGGAAATCACTCCTGAGTCTGGAACCATCACGGATGTAGAGCCCAACTTTGGAGCGGACATTTGGCACTCCTGTGAGTGCCAGCCACGAGATGGCATCGCTGGAGTAACTGTTGCGATAACTGAAGCTACTTCTTCGGTGCCTTGACGAGGAGGATGTGGTGGCGCTGCTACTGCTACGGCCACTTGAGCCACCTTCTGACGAGCCCTCAGACTTGTCTTCCACTGTCATGGTCTCTAGGGCATGAAATAAGCTATGCTTCTATATATAAACATCTAGTTTGATCATTGGCATTTTCACTGTTAGTGAAGCAGTACCTGGAAATGAAGCAGACATTACTGGTAAGTTTAATATCAGACGAGCAGTACTGGTACTATGACAATCACAATTATAGCAAAAATAGGAAGGACTATGGTAGTATATTTAAAATGAATTTATATACTGTTTTTGCTCAAAAAGGTGCAACTTTTCCCATCAGAAATGATCTAGGGTAGATGAAATCATACAACAAACAGGATCAAATTATTAATATAATATACCTTTGCTAAGGAGCAAAGATGGTTTTGTTGCAGCTGATTAGATATGAGAAATGACAGTCCCTATAACAAGTCCACTTCCCCACCATCACAATAACTTTTGAACTGTAGAAATACTCATAAACCCTTCAAGGATTAAGTGACAATACATGGTCACTTCAAATAGGTACATAACCGGTTTGTGTTTGAGGCTACATTATCATGCCACCAATATATCTGACCATTGTTCCATGCATAGCATCACCCCATACCATGCCAGGCATGCCCAAAAACTAAAATATGCTTTTAGATGTTTTGACTATGACAACAAAAATATATGGATGTTTTGACTCAGACAAACAAATTGACACTTTACAGCACATTTTCTCATTTCTGGAAAAAAAGTGCTACTACCGTATTGTGCTCGCCATGTCCGTCTGTCTGTCCATGACTCCACATTTTTGTTGATGAAAAAATGTGCTTCCTGTCACTCAATGCAGTGAGTACCAAGTTATATTTTTTTTCATTTTACTAGAAGACAGAATTAGCACTATCTCTTCATTGAATTAATGCAGCCTAATGATTTTGAATTAAATTGAATTTAAATAGTCACCATTTACATTGGAATGTATTAGTTTGAAGTCAACTTGATTATTTTTTCCATAATTAATGTAGGTATTTTCTAGATTATTCAACAACTAATTACTCCTTCGACATGCAAAATTGTGGAAAATGCATTCTGTCAAAGGGGGTAATAAGGGACGGTTTTGAGCATTTTTCCTCAATAACTTCTAACCATTAAACCTTTCATAGATGAGTTTAAGCTCATTTTGAAGGTACTGTAAAATGGGGTTACTTTGACCGGAAGGGTAACTTTGACCACTTTTCGTTTTTTTAACAAAAACCCCCAAAACTCAAAAACTATTTGATAGAAAAATTTTGTCAATGGCCATCAAAGGCCTAATACTGAGGCTACGTAACACAATAGAAAGATTTAAAAATTTTGCATATCTAATAGGTTAAAAAATTAATAATGTGACCCACAAAAAAGAGCTATTATTTAAAGCCTGTCGGAGTACCCCCTCCAATTTTTTTTTTTATTTTTTGTAAAATAACTCCAGGTTTGGATGCATTGTAGTAGAACTCTTCTAGTTACATATGCAAAAGACAAATTTTAGGAAAAGGTCATAGTTTGCAAATGGGGGAACTTTGACCACCTTATGGCAGCCGTGATGGGGTAACATTGACCGGCTTGGAAATTAAGTTCAAATTACCATAGGTACCTATATAACATATTTTATGTTTGATACACCTATTTTTTTCAGACTTTACAGAGTCTTATATATGGTAATTTTAACTTAATTTCCAAACTGGTCAATGTTACCCCATCACAGCTGCCATTAGGTGGTCACATTTTGCCCATTGGGGTGCAGCGCCCCCCATTTGCAGACTATGACGCTTTCCTAAAATTTGTCTTTTGCATATGTTACTAGAAGAGTTCTACTACAATGCACCACAACCTGGAGTTATTTTGGAGTTATTTTACCAAAAAATAAAATTGATTTTACCACCCAGTCAAAGAAACCCCAAAAGCTGGGGTAACAAAGACAATCACTTTTTTTAAATTACATCAAAACTATGAGAGGCAGGAGCCAGCAATTTATGGTGAGTAAAGCTAGAGTAGACCTGTATTTTGCATGTTTCAATTCAAGTTTAACTTATCTAGTAAAAAATGGCATCATTTTGAAAAAAGAAGTTGTCAAAGTTACCCCATTTTACGGTACTTGCAAGGGCTATTGTATGGCATCTTTGAAAAAATTTCTTATGATATTTGTAAGATGTCAGATGCAAAATAAAAACCTCCTGAACCAACCCTGGGAATGGGGTTATCCAGGACACTTAAAATAAAACTCAATTTTATTACTTTTGAAGCATGCAGAGTGTGCTCATCCATTACTAACAGTAATGTCTTCCTTCCTTCCAAAGGAAGTCTTCCTCTTCCTTTGTAGATGATATATATGTAGAATAAATGACCTCTTTTGGTATTTTTACTTGTTTTTCCTTCATTGACATATTACCTTATCCATAAATTACCTTATTAGGGTAAACGCACCATATTCCGACACTGTGGGTAATTCCAACATTCCTAAACTTTTTCCTTTATATTAAGCTTGGTCTTAGTCTTAGTTGAAATCTTAGTCTTAGTTCCACGGTTGAAATAGTGACGTCATACTATTGCGCACCAGATTTCTGCAAAACACTAGGTCTAGCGGGAAAATTTTAAGATCCGCAGAGCAAAAGTCCTAGTCAACTAGTGAGAACATCGAAACATGTAGGAAAGTTGATAAATGACCTTTACTAAATAGTGATAAACTGTTTGTATAGAAAGAATATTATGGTTTGAGACTTTTAAATAAGTCTGTGAATATATTAGGAATCCTTTAAGTATATGTGTATTTGCCAGGGTTGGTGATTTTTTTTTAAATCAAAAAATCAAAAATCAATTATTTTTTTTTATTTTTTGGTGATTTTTTTTATTTTTTGATTTTTTCAGCTTTTTGTATTTTTGAAGTGTTATTTTTTATGTTACTATTAGCCTACTAACAATAACAGTATGGATCATAATGGATGGCTAAAAAGGGCACTTATAGCCTGCAATAATGGCCAACAGGCCAAGGTGGTGTTTACCACTTAGGGATTTTTGGGTAAACAATTATTGATAAGTCTATTCATTAGCCTTGTAAAGTTTGTATGGAGCAAGGTAATGAGCTAAATATTGACCATTTAACTGGCTTCAATATACAAAAACTCTTCAGGAATGCAGATCTTCTAAACATTGAAGAGTCACATAACAGATAGGTAGCTGATAGCACAGTGCACAGCACTATCAATTGATCTACTAGTTTTATGTCCTATAAAGCTACCAGACTCTACCCTCTATACACACTGACTAGTATTGACTGAGTGACTGACTGCACTGTTCCCATGTAATTCAGACCAATAAACCAATACTAAACATAAACTGAATGATAACCAAACAAACCACATACGACTTGAAACGAGACTTAAGTTATGAGAAAAGCTAACACTTTGAAATAAACATGTGCACAATTAAAATATTTTATATCCATTCACTGCATTAAATTATTATATATATATAGTCTTATTATTGTAATCGTTTTGTTTCTAGTTTTAAATTCACATATTTAAAGATTGAAATTAAATATTTTTATTAGAATATTGTAAAATGGGGTAACTTTGACCACTTTTTTTCCAAAATGATGCCATTTTTTTACTAGATAAGTTAAACTTAAATTGAAACATGCAAAATACAGGTCTATACTCTAGCTTTACTCACCATAAATTGCTGGCTCCTACCTCTCATAGTTTTGNAATTTCAAAAAAAGTGATGGTCTTTGTTACCCCAGCTTTTGGGGTTTCTTTGACCTGGTGGTAAAATCAATTTTATTTTTTTGTAAAATAACTCCAAATAACTCCAGGTTGTGGTGCATTGTAGTAGAACTCTTCTAGTTACATATGTAAAAGACAAATTTTAGGAAAGTGTCATAGTTTACAAATGGGGGGCGCCGCCCCCAAATGGGCAAAATGTGACCATATAATGGCAGCCGTGATGGGGTAACATCGACCGGTTTGGGAATTATGTTAAAATTACCATATATAAGACTGTAGAGGCTGAAACATGAAGAAAAAAACATTAATAGGTGTATCAAACATAAAATATGTTATATACGTAGGTCCCTATGGTAGTTTTAACTTTTTTTTAAGCCGGTCAATGTTACCCCGTCACGGCTGCCATTAAGTGGTCAAAGTTACCCCATTGGGGGGTGGCGCCCCCCATTTGCAAACTATGACACTTTCCTAAAATTTGTCTGTCGCATATGTAACTAGAAGAGTTCTACTACAATGTATCAAAACCTGGAGTTATTTTACCATACAATAAAAAAATTGGAGGGGGTACTCCGACAGGCTTTAAATAATAGCTCTTTTTCGTGGGTCACAATTTAATTTTTTAACCTATTAGATATGCAAACTTTTTAAATCTTTCTATTGTGTTACGTAGCCTCAGTATTAGGCCTTTGATGGTCATTGACAAAAATTTTCTATGTCGAATTGTTTTTGAGTTTTGGGGGTTTTTGTTAAAAAACGAAAAGTGGTCAAAGTTACCCCGCCGGTCAAAGTAACCCCATTTTAAGGTACCTTCATTACTCTTTTATTTCGCCTCAAAACTGTTCAATCAGTTTTGCCCCACCCTGTAAAAGCTAGCTAACACATTTAAATTGTATATTGTAATCAATATATAACAAATAGTCAAATAGTTAAAGACTACTAGATCAACTGGGGCTACTCGGGACTGGCGGGGCTACTTGGGACAGTCCTCCGACAAGGCGTAAAACTGTTATAGTAGCAAAACTAATTGGAATATTGCAAAACTAAAAATAGTGGCGTAAACGTCAACATTTTTCCTATCTATGTAATATAAAGGAAGTTGAAAAATACTACATTTACTAGTTTTGAAAAATTCCTGAAAAAAATGGTAAAAAATGCTATTTTGAAAAGTTACTTCTGCTAAGGTTTGTAGCCAAAAAAATATTCGCCATATTAAAAATTTTTACTTACATGAAAGATGCACCCAGGTGTTGGCTTGAAAACATAATTGACGGAATTGTCCTCTCATTCCAAAAAAAATGGCGGCCATTTCCGCACGTCGGGGCTACTCGGGACACCCCAAAAAATGCATTTACAGTAGAACCTCAGTAAGCAAAGGGTCCAGTTAAGAAAAAAATGGATTAAAAACAAAGAATATTGATTACATTAACCTCGCATGGCAAAAAAAATTTCACTTATCAAAAAATTAGTGCATCATCAGTCGTCACAAAATTGTACATTGAATGCTATATATATAATTGTGCACCGGGCATCATAGAATGAAAAGTAATTCCATACCATTGTAACCTCCTTACCATTGTCCATACCATACCATTGTAATTCCATTGAAAAGTAATCATTTCTCCAAAATATATGATGGTTGTCACTAAAACATTCCTTTCTGTTTCAGGTATGTTTTTCACGATCTTTTTTTTTATAGTAAAAATTAATTCAATTAATTAATTCATCAATTCACTTAACCCAATTAAAATGGCGCATAAACGAGCGCATGGCACATAAACAAGCGCATGGCGCATAAACGAGCACTATTGTGCTTGCCATGTCCGTCTGTCTGTTTGTCTGTGACCTCAAGTTTTTGTCAATCAATGAGAAAATGCGCTCTCTGTCACTCACTGCAGTGAGTACTGGTACTGAGTTATATTTTTTTATAGTTTTATCCGATTGAAAATTTGTGGAGTTATTTGAAGATTCAAATTAAGAAAAGGTCCCCAACAAACATTGAGAATCTTAAGGTGGTGTGCCAAGAAGAATGGTATAAAATACCAGTCAGCATCTGCAAATCATTGTTCGAGACGTATAGAAATAGACTGGTATCTGTTGAGCTGAATAAAGGGTATTCAACCAAGTATTAAATTAAAATAATGCGGATTTATTGTTTTGTACGAATACTTTTTCACCCGAAAAGTGAACATGTTGCATTGTTTTTTGTTGCATTTGAGATTTAATTTCTATTGATGCTATTTTTGAATACAATGCGCCTCTATACATAATATAAATCACTTTTCCTGTTAAGTTTGTGTACGTACATACATTAAAATACGATTTTTCAAGTGTACGAATATTTATTTCCCCCACTGTATTTTTTGAGAGAAATTCATAGTTTAGGCTAATTATTTTTCATTCTATTTTGCCCAGTGAACAATTCTATCTATGACATTCTATGCACAGTTTGGTAATGACCAATGATCGGATGATACACTAATTTTTTGTCAAGTGAAATTTTTTTGCTGAGCAAGGTAAATTTAATCAAAATTCTTAGTTTTTAATTGGGTTTTCGTTAACTGGAGCTTTAGCTAACCAAGGCTCTGCTGTAAATGTGTTTTAGGGGTGTGCCTTATTACCTACCCTGTCGTGCAGAAATGGCTGCCATTTTTTCTGGAATGAAATATGCTAATTCTGCTAGATATGCTAATGAATGTCCATTTTTTAAGCCAACACCTGTGTGCAACTTTTATGTAAGTAAAATTTTCTAGGTGGTTAATATTTTTCTTGCTACAGACCTTTGCAGAGGTAGGCAGATAGTCAGATGGTGTAAGACAGGACCGAAATCACTAACAAACCTGTAGCATCTATACCATGAATAACTAAAAAACCCTGAACCTATCACAATGTGTAGTTATGCAATTGGCTTCTAAGTTACAACTCAGACGTTTTGCATCAAACATAGTTTTCTGTACAGATTAAAAAAAGTGAGCTGGGACCGAGCGCCGCACCGTGTAACACAACTTCCCCGGCAAAAGCTTATTTACTTCTGAAGAAAGGGGCAGTTTCACTGTCAGCTCAGCTGATAGCTGCACTGGGTGTGGGTGGGCCTTATTTGAATTTGATTGCATGCATTGATTTGAAATCCTATACGCATAGTATACAAGTCCAAAAGAGCCTAAATTTTTAATATGTATATAAAAATGTACATTTCTGCATGGATTAGAATGCTGTTAACATTAACAAACTTTGAATTATCTCTGATGCAAGAAATACTTGCTTAAACAATTTTATTTTCAATATAAGCGACGGGATGCAAACATCAGTTGGGGAGGCTGGGGTAAGAAAGGACCAACTGGTAATTCTTGTGTTACAAGACACATTATTTGAACACATTATTTGAATTACCTAGAAACACATTATTTGATTAAACATCCACTTTTTACTGTTTTGTGTTGTGGGAAGTCAACTCTAATATCAGTCACATTGGAGTTTTTGTCATCGGAAAACTTTGTTAAGGGGACCGGCTACCCTCAAGAAAATCTTCTACAGTTATTATCTGATCATCGTAAAACTTCACATACACACGTAAAATGTGAAAAAAATAACATTTTGCTCGTATGAATTTTTCGAAAAAATTGATAGAAAACGTGAAATAGACGGGTCCAAAAATGGGTAGGTACTATAGAAAACCTATCTCCTCCTACAGTTTTCAAGCTACAGCAATGAGACATATACCATTCGCTTCGTAATGAAAATGTCTATCGATACGCTGATCACTTTTTTCATTTTCCCCTTAGTTTTTTTATGCGCATTTTTCCCATTTTTCCACTTTTTTCCTGCCCCCCCCCTTCTCACCCATATATATACCTATATGACGAACCAGGCACAAAATCAAAAAAGTGATCAGCTTATCGATAGATCTTTTCATTACGAATCGAATGGTATATGTCTCATTGCTGTAGCTTGAAAACTGTAGGAGGAGATAGGTTTTCCGTGACAATAAGTTGAACTTTTCAGGACGGCGCAACTAAGTCCCGTGTGCCTCGAAATAGGCACTCAATGTAGCATGGATACCAAACTACAGGCTTCTGTAGCTTAATCCACTCAAGGATGCTAGCAGCAACTTGTAGCGCACCTCTACGTACAATGTTAGGAGGGTAACTGAGCTCAAATGCCAGATACACCAAGATATGTAGTCTTGCCGCTCTAATTTTCTTAGGTCTATTTAGTTAAGGAACTCCACCCCCCACCCCCATTAAAGCCCGGCCATCTGCGTCAATATTGCCGTACATGGATCGCAGTAGTATCGTTGGAAAGCTCAGAATGTCAGCTTTAAGATGAGACTAAGCATGTAACTGCAGCAGAACTCAAGTAGAAACTAAACTATATTCAAAGATTTCAGCAGCTAATTACTTTATATCTAATTACTTAAAGAACTCTCCCACCCACTTCCCTTTAAAGAGACGTCATGAACGTAAATATTGGCGTACAGCAATGGCAGTGGTACCATTGGAAAGAGCAGAATTCCAGCTTTCAGATGAGCACAAAAACCGAAAAACGCCAAAATTGAAAATTTTAGGGTAGCCGGTCCCCTTAAGCATAGTAATAGTGGGTTGGCTTTGGTTCATTGTAGAGCACTGCTAAATACTTCATGTATATTCCATTAATGTCATTGTCTGAGAAATTTATCAAATTGGTGATAAAACCAATGGATAATAACTTAAGTGTCAGACATCATGTGTTTTCTTGCTAACTGCATTTATGGTGAACTTCTTCTAATGTAGCCCATGCCCTCTCACAGAGTTGGGATAATAATCAACTATTTTTCATGTTTCACACAATGATTTTCCCCTCAGCCAATCTTGCACATTGTTCTGCAGCTCACTAATGGGAAGAGACAACCCTATTTTCTATATCCATTTGATGCAATTTAAAATAGTGCACTAAATTCCTCTAATTAAAAAGCTAACAAGTTATATTGAAGTTTGAGCCTTAGAAAAAATTTTTGACAAAATACTCCATGTACTGCACAATAATATATTCATTTAAAAACTATTTTTGATAAACTGTACCTAGGGTAATAGAGGACCATTTATGTGGGAAGACAGGACCATTTGTGGGGTAAGATAGGACTGCTTGTAGGGTAAAACAGGATCATTTAGTGGTCCCGTCTTACCCCATGTCCAGTCCTTTTTTACCCCATTTTAGAATACATGTCAGGCAGTGATGGTAGCAGGTAGGAATGCCTAGTACCGTATGTCTAAAAGTCTAAAAAGTTGCTTATTATTTGAGGTTACCTGCCTACATCCACAAAGCTGGCCAAAATTTTTTTGTCATTAGACAGAGCTTATTTCCCAAACAAGATTAACTATTTTGTGACCCTTCTTTACATAGGTTTTCTTTAAAAATTAGCCAGATCTTTGTTATTTGCAGAAGAGGGTTGAAACAAACACTGAAATAACAGGCAATGATTGCTCTAACATATTCTTTTGTCAAATTAAATTCAGTGCGATTAGAGTGCACGCCATGGGCTGGTCCTTTCATACCTCATGAAGGCTGCGATCCTGTCTTACCCCATTTGACTATATACTTTTTCAAAATCTCACTTTTCACACTTTTTCTCAAGGATTTTTAGGGGTAGTAAATATATGATTTCTTAACTTGCTTTATGCTACATAGATAGGAAAAATGTTGAACTTTATGCCACTATCTTTTGTTTTACAATATTTTAATTGGTTTAGTTGCTACAACATTTATACAAAAGGGTTGCCTGCCGAAGACCACCACTGCCCTGGATGTAATGGACCATCATGATTCCTGCTTTCTGGTACGTAGCCTTCAACACTTCAAGCCATCCGTTTCTAGGCTGTGGGTTGAACCAGCCCTCGGTTGAACAGGCACTTGTCGAAGGACGATAAATTTTGGAACAGAACTATGCTATCTGAAACCTAACCTCAGATGCAGTGAATGTAAAATTACGAAATATAACAATGCCCGGAAGTCAGATTCGATCTGCGGCCTGGTGGTGCATGGCAGGCATAGTGACAAACCAGAGATTTTTTAGAATCAGTTCATTTTTATTTTCCTCATTTACTCAAGACTTAAACCTATTTCTTCTGTATGATTATGCTAGTATCCATGTCTATTCCATGATACTTTGCTTGTCTACTTAATACTTATAGGACTCAAAAATGAACTTGAGGGAGAGTCTAAAAAACTCTCTGCTTTGCCACTATGCTTTACTTGTCTACTTATAGGACTCAAAAATGAACTTGAGGGAGAGTCTAAAAAACTCTCTACTTTGCCACTATGACGGCTCAGACGGCAGGTGGTAGTCATGGCCAGAAGAGGACAAAGCCAAGTGGTGACTGGTGCATGCACTATCACTATTCCACAACACATCAACCAAGAAGCCACTGAAACCCAACTAGTCAAAATACATCTCTCTAACAACAAGTTCGTCCACATAGCTAACATATACATCCCTCCCAGGGACACACGCCTACCACACCATCACAACCTAGACCAACACATCACTGACTGTTTCACATTCCTCCTCAACAAGCCCTACACCATTATTACAGGAGACATAAATGCCCACCACCCATCCTGGTACTCTCCTAACTCAGACCACAGAGGCATCCTCATCAACTTCTAGGCACTGCTACACTCTTCCACACTTCTCTCAATACTTCATACTTACTCGCTCTCACTTTTGCTGCACTTCCAAGTATACCCAACCATTGGTTCGCCTTACTTAAATTCGCGGCCTTTGTTCTCTGACATCCTTCATGGTCCACACACATCCCTAAGTACTTGTACTCAGATCCAAGACAGGTACACTTGTACCTGTCCAGAGAGATCCAAGCCTCCAAGGTGTTCAATTCAGGGCTTATTGCCACAGTTATTGCCTTATTGGTGCACAAAATTGGTGGTGCATGGCTCATGATGGCTGTGCTCCCCTAGAAAACATGGGACAACTGTCCAGATTCACCCTGCCCATCCCTTAAGCCTATTAGCCTACCTTGTTTGACATTGACATTGAGTCATTGACGATATGCCAAATTTCAGATCAATTTGAGTTTGACAGGTAGTCTGGTAGAAGTGTATTGAATATTGCTTATAAAGTTATAACTTGGTTAGGCAGCTTAGGCTAGGCCCTATAAGTATAACTATAAAATTTGTAACAGACAAGGAAACAAACAACTTAACAAGAAGTAAAGTTGAAGAGAAGTGTTGTAAAAAGTCTTGTTTCTTAATATGTACTTATGTAGCTGGTATCACTAGTATCAGTATGATAGTATCTGTATTCTGTATGAAGACTGAGACTGTATCATTGACAGTTGTCATTTCACTCATTTGACAATATTATTATCACAGTAAATTAATAACAAAAGTGCAACTGTGCAACTAGGTATTGAGCAATTTGAGCCACAATATTCGAGATAATATTTTCAATTACATCCACTAAAGGTTCCTTGGCTTTTAAAAATTAGGATTCACTATATGACTGAGCACTGATGAGTGACGACACATTCTAATTCTTACCCTCATTCCTCAATTCAAAACACTTTTGTCTGTCACCAGTCAGGGCAGTCACCACTCACCAGGCTGTCCTCGACTCCTCGCATCACAATTCACAACACAAACTTGAAAGTTAATCGATGAGGAAGATACGATCATTTACGATGCAACACAAATCGACGCAGGAACAAATAATTGATGATATGTTGGATAAATACATAGACAAGTGAAACCAATGCATCTTGTTAGCAGGCAATAAGTCCAGCAGCTATCTCAATCAATCGTCAGTTATGGAAAGATCGGGTTCCAAAGGCCGGATCCCTTGTGAATCAAGTCACGAAAAGTTCATGAATCGGCAACAGGCCATGGGCCTATTTCTTCAACGCCGACACTTCTATTCTATGTTCTGATTTATAACCAATCAACCACAACGCCTGAATTAGTTAAAGGCCGGATCCCTTGTGAATCAAGTCACGAAAAGTTCAAGAATCGGCAACAGGCCATGGGCCTATTTCTTCAACGCCGACACTTCTATTCTATGTTCTGATTTATAACCAATCAACCACAACGCCTGAATTAGTGAATAGGGATGGAAACTGACATCAAACCGAACTGTCAGTTTCAGGCAAACGAACTGCTGACCGCATAATACACTGCGACTGCATAGTATTTCATCTTCTCATGTTTTCAGAAGTCATCTTTTACTGCGCGAAAGAAAATGTATTATTTCTATTTTAGGGTGATCTAAAAAATTATCCATGTAACTGTTCTTGAAATTTGTTTTTTAGGTTTCGCTTACTTATGCTCCTATTTAGTTTGAATGCAAAATATATTTAAACAGGATGTGCTGTACAGACACGGATTCTGATTCTATGATCATTTCAACTTTTCTAAATGAATTAGAATGAATATTTTCGTTATGCTCCACGTCAACAATTTTATTGTAAATGTTTCATTATATCTTTAAAATTTCAACACATCCAAATTCATATCAGCAACTTTATGATTGAAAATGCGGAAAAATATTGGGAAACCGACAAAAAAACCTGCGTGATGCAACGAACGAGTAACACAAATAGAAAAACTACGCTTATTCTTTGGATTTTTCTACATTTGTTTTTTTTTTCGTCCCAATTTACATACTCTTTTTTCAAAATACGTAAATGCGGGTCATTTATCCAATTTGCAGACCTGCAAATTAGATACATTACATGTGATGGTTGTGTTAGAAAATTAATTTATGTAGGCACAACTTGCCTATGAATACCAAGATTAGAGCAGAGAGGTGCGGAATTGATCCAAGCTCTGTGCGCCAGTTTGGTCATAATCGGATAGGAGGCCGGGCGGTTAAGCAAAGCAAGAATCAGCGACAGGCCTTAGGCCAAATAAACGCTGACACCGCAACATTATTATATTATTATTATTATTATATTGAGTAGAAAATTCCGCGTTAAGATCCCAATAACTTCGGGATATCCCGAAAACTGCGAGGGATTGTGTGAGAGAGGGAGTGTGTGAGGGAGAGAGCGTGTGAGGGAGGGAGCGTGTGAGGGAGGGAGCGTGTGAGGGAGGGAGCGTGTGAGGGAGGAAATGCATGAGGGAGGGAGCGTGTGAGGGAGGGAACATGTGAGGCAGGCCGCCACTACAGCGAGGCGGTGATGCGCGTTCGGTCAGTTGCCGGGATATTGCATTGGCCGCGTGCCTGGCAGCCTGCCATCAAAGAGCCCGACATTAACTAATTAAACTTATCCGTAGTGATACTTAGTTCTGGCGCAATTGATTAGCACCCTGGAATGCTCGGAAACAAAGAAAGCTTCCCTTTTCTATGGATGCCAAGGAGCCCGATGACTTCAAATCGTGTGGTGGTACAGAAATGCGCCAAAAGATACTCGCAAATGATAGAAATTTTTGATAGACATTCGATGAGTTGGAAGAAAAGAACGCTTGATTTTGCTCGCTACGATTGCATTGGTAGTAAAAGAACGTATGCTGAGTATGCGCAGCCAAATGATTTTTTTAACTTTGGGTCAAAGAGCTCGTCTCATGGATTGAATTTAAAACATGCGGTTCAAACAGCAGCCATGGTGAGATTACTAACTACTCACATTGTGAGTAGTTAGTAATTGTGTGAGATTATTCACTCACAAAGAGCTAACTACTCACAAAAAAACTTATATCTACCAAATAAATTTAAGGAATATTTTAATTCAAAATTATTCCCAATAAAACAAAGGAGAAAAGTTATTATCAAATATAGTTTTAGGATTTTCCGAAACGTTTGTTGAATGATGGTAGAATAATGAAGTATTAGAGTTGCTCTCCCGTTCCTTTGCTTATACAAATATTTTAAATAACTGAAGATATGGATATTTTCATGAGTTTTCAGCTGAAAAAATAGTTAAATGTTTCCTGAGAATTTCATGATTCATCATTAATACATGTTTCTTCAGTATCTGCGATAATCTACAGTTCGTAAATAACGTCATTACACACATTGCCTTGCCGTGCGTCGGCAAGACACAACTCAGATACCACGAGTAGAATATCTGGGCATTGCTGCAATAAGGCGTAGTGACAATCCTGTTATATATCACACTCGTGATTGCGTCGTTGTGGAAATATATTTAATCTCATTTTATTTTGGCGATAAGGTCGATCTTAAAATCCATTATGCTGGACCGGTAATCAACTAGATCATTCACCTCATTTAACACAATAGCTGCTGGTCATATACCACCTCGTTGCATAGCGCGAGAACTCTTATTTAGCATCCTTTCAACGGGCAGCAATTTCAACCTTTTATTTTTAGGCTGATAATTAAGCACGTATATGTAAAATTTAAAAATAACTGCATGAACAACTTATAGTGTCTCAATTTTGTATCCCTAAACAAATTTTTTCATTTGCAAAGAAGCAAAAAAAAACATTGATATGATGGCCTAATGCTTTTATGAAAGTTTTTGATTAGGTTTCGAACAATAATTTCAGGAACCAAACTCATCAAACATGAAATTTACGAACAGCAACTACAGCTGCTGCACCATTAAATGCCATGATCACTCGCGATGTTGAAGGTCTCAGACGTGTAATGTTTAACATACAAATGGGAATGAGGAAGATCTTTCTGAATACATAAACCCATGAAATGGGAAATTATAATACAATGAATTAGAAGGCAAACAAAAACCGTCGAAAGAACAGAAAACCAATTTATTTCCTATTTTATAACATGTCTTATCAAATAAGAAGTAAAAAACTAGTATATGAGTTTCATTCTGCCTCTAATTAAAGACTGCACATTATGCGGTTTCACGTCATTGTTGACATATCTTGCGACATAATAAGTTGACATATTACGACCATAATATATTTTTAGACTGGCATGGCGACCACAACGTTTTTGAACTCCATTATAACTTGTCCTTCAGCTCTGCACATTCTTCTCAAACTTTTATTAACATTCTCGTGACTTGGAAAAATATTCTAACGACTTGCAGTATTAATATGGTCACTGCACGACACCGCAAATTATTGTATACTATTCTTTGTGTTCCTTGAAAGTGGTGAAAGTTCATTGAATTGGAAGCCGCAGCACGGAAAGTTGTTTGAAAGTTAAGCGTATGAAAAATATGTGCTAGAATATTATTTTGAAAGTGCCTCGATGGGGATGAACACTTTCGATACTGCATAAATTTTAATAATCACCGGCCTCTTAACTGTTAGAAACAAAATGAGAAACTATAACAAAAGCATATTGTATCGGCTGCATGGGAATAGCGAATCCATGAAGATTTAATGGAGATAATTTAGATGTTGAGTCACAGGCCATATTCAAAGCCCATATTGTTATTATCACTTACTACTTTGAAATCAATATTTTGTTATCAAACATTTTTTTAATCAAGTACTAGACATCAGTTCACGCAGTTTGAATGTCGCAGAAAAACACCCAACATGTTCGTTAGCCTCATCATCATCCGGCGCGATCACAATCAAGCTGTGCCGGACTAACTGAATGCTGCTAAAGCCAATATCAAGTTCTCGGAGCTCCAAAGAGGTAATTTCGAAAATACATCACTACCCAGCATGTCACCGGTTGCCCTCAACGATGTCTAAAATTGGCTAATGTTTGATAAGTTTGCTGGATTATCAAACTTGCTGGCGTCCGATCATCGATAATGTGATAAACTGAGACCCTGAACTTGACCGATTCAATTAATGCCATTGCTAGTTTGTTGTCTGATCGGCCAAGAGCAAAATATCTTTTGCGAATGAGTTACAAATAATTTCAATTGTAGGATAAAAAATTATGTTTGCGGTAAGTTTTGAATCAGGATCATTTCGTGAAGACTTAGCAGGATTTGCACTCAATTGTGGCCACATGCATAATATTTAGCCCACGAATGTCTGATGTACTCTACGATGATGTACTCTAAAAATGTACTCTACGTAGTAATTTTCCATTAAGTTTTACGACTATTTCTTTCCCATCACTCGACCTGGTGGCGGGATCTTGAATCAAAAACTTTCCTTCAATTTTGGGTTGCGCCACTCGCTGCAAGTTTTTTAATGCGAAAACTTGAAATGTCAGGCTTTTCTTTTTCCTTATAATATCAGTGATACATGCAAAAACATTGGTTGGGGCTGTGTGTGTAAATTACAGTTACATTTATTATCCCTGTCCATACGGCAGATGCCGTGTGTAAAATTTATATTTATATATGAGTGTTTGTAAACGAAACTGCAACTTAAAACAAATGCAGGTTAGGTTTGTTTACGATTCAAGTCTTAAATTCCAATACAAGGTAAAATTTGATGTCGCCTAGGAGAAGGCATCTCCAAACAAGTATCAAGTGTAGCTACTTTTTCATTAAAGTGTTGCTGTTCGCATAATTGTGATTTTTTATTTGTAAAATTCACCTTAAAATAATTTTTCTACAATGCTGAATTGGAATCTTTTCCAAGCGATAGTTACTTTTGACAGTTATTGTCAATAACAACAAACTTTTATTCGCTCTGGTAGAATCCACAAAAATTGTTATTGCTCGATCTTATTTAATAATTTACTGAACAATTACTTGAAAGATCGTTTGGAAAGAAGAATTAGAATAATTTAACTCAATAACCAAAAAATTGCTAGTCGATGAATGGGAAATCAAGTAGCTGAGTCTGTAAGTTGCAAAATAGAATGATCCTGAAGAACCATTTGTATATGAAACTTGGAATAAATTGAATGAATTTCCGCCGCGTACAGCCTTCGAAAATATATCTTCTCAACAGAATAACTATTCATTGAAAAAATTGCATTACAAAGTGAGACTTTTGTCTGAGGTAAATTATTTGAGATAAAGTTCATAAACTTCGGGGTAACATATTTTATTTTGAATTTTATTCCGGCAACATCTGCAAGGATATAGATTGCAAACGCGGGATCTCTCTTCCGGCATTAATAAACACTGCGGTCAGTGTAGCATGTCCAGTCGCTCCTAGATACATACATGTTCACTGATCCTGTTAAATCCTTTACTAGCCTATGCATTCTTTTGTCTTATGAACATACGCATGTACGAGTATCAGCCAACCATTTACTATAACCACGCGAGTGCTTTTGGCTTGTAATCAATTTTGTTTGCCTATTATTCACATTAGATCAATAATCGCAATAATGTTTCTTCAACACGATTAAATTTAATGAAGCTAACCTAGTATTGAATCCTGAAACCTCCTCATTCACTTAACACTCGGCATTTAAGGAGGTTGAAACTTATGCTGAATCGTTCTATATGCGTAGCGTCTTCTGAGGGAGCCGTTATACTCAATAGTAATAATATCCAAACACCAAGATGCATTTCATTAATAAAAGACCACCTAATTTATTTATTTTAGGAACAGGAGGCATTTGAAATAAATTCAAATATAATTTCCACAGAAGCAGCCACATGTCGCAACATCCCGAGTGGCGCGAGCACAGCTTTGTTGCAAGCGTCCTCCCTTAGACGAGGTTTGCCACTCAGTCGCCGCTCAAGGAGGCCTTTTTAGAACTCATTTAATTAAGCATTTTGTTTCTGGTAGGCGGTCTTGTCAGGACCCTTGGCGCGTCTCCAGCGTAAATGGGCGCTCCTTGCTCCGGAAGTCGTATGTAAGTCAAGCTGACCGACGCGCTCGGCCCCTGCCTGCCTAGTTACCTTGTTGAAAAAATCGAGGATATTGCGGCCTATAGCATCAGGAATTAATTGACAACTGTTGTATGGATGGCGGTTTAAATTTTAATTATGTTAGGAATAGAATTTGAATTTGACTAGAATTTGAATTCGATTAAAATTGGAATTCGATTAGAATTTGAATTCGATCAAAATCTGAACTCGACTAGAATTTGAATTCGATTAGATTTTGAATTAGATTAAAATTTGAATTTATAATGAAAATAAGACAATCAGTTAACTTTTTCTCCTGAAAAATGATTTTTTTGTTTGAAATATTTTAAATTTATGTCGCCGCCTTTTCAATCGTGGGTTCATAACATCATTGACAAATGACCATTTTCCAGGCAAACGATGGTAAAGTGAACTCCAGGATTCACATCAAACCGCTATTGAAAACAATTCTGTTCGTAATCTTCATGAAAAATATATAAATAATATAAATTTTGATACTCTGTTTCCACTTAATAATTAACGGTTGCTATTCGCTTCCCACAAATTTGGATTTCCGTTTGGAGCGTTAATATAACCTGCTGCTCAGCTAAGTAAATATTCTGGCTTTAAACAATGAATCAATCCGTAAATTTTATTCGATTTCATCATTTAGTGTTGTAATACAATTGTATTTAGTTTACGGAAAACTATAACATATTAGCAAAGCTTCGTACCGGCGGGCCAATCTAGCAGCAAAGCCCCGCATGCAGGAGCAGGGCTATCACCTGCAGCAGCGCTAGCCTGGGCCGCGGCCAGACGCAGGATCAGGTTCCTACAAATCCTGGGCCTAGGCAGGGATCTCAAAACAATTCAATAGTCCTCAAGCTTGTACTATGTTCCTTTGTATCCATCTTGCCCTAACGTTCAAGATAATGGGTTTTTAATTGCTCACTGTCATTGTGTTAGTGCAATACTGTAGAGTGCGGCACACAGCGTGCAATACTGTAGAGTGCAGCACAAAGCGTGCAATACTGTAGAGTGCAGCACAAAGCGTGCAATACTGTAGAGTGCAGCACACAGCGTGCAATACTGTAGAGTGCAGCACACAGCGTGCAATACTGTAGAGTGCGGCACACAGCGTGCAATAGTGTAGAGTGCGGCACACAGCGTGCAATACTGTGGAGTGCGGCACACAGATACTGTAGAGTGCAGCACACAGCGTGCAATACTGTAGAGTGCAGCACACAGCGTGCAATACTGTGGAGTGCGGCACACAGCGTGCAATACTGTGGAGTGTCATAGAGTACAATAATATGCGTTGTGATACTATCGAGTCTAGTCCCATAGAATGTGATACTATTGAGTGCAATATTATAGATTAAAATTTTAGCGAATGCAATACTATCAATTGTAATATTATCGATTGCCTGAAATACTGCACATTATAATGCAATCTCGAGAGCAATATTATCGATTGTAATATTATCGAGTAAAGTAAGCTGCTTCGGTATGTGCATGTGATGTAGGAATTTGAGTTATTTTTGCGTCATTGATTCTATCTACTCGTTTCTACAAATTTCTGCATTTATTTTCTGTTCACGCATCCAAGTTTAGGATTTCGGTATTTTATTCAAACACGTTCTGTTCTTGTGCAATTAGAAGTGCACTCAGAAAAACGGCTGGGTCATATTATTCAAATATTGACCCATGTGCTGCGTGCAGCAATGATATTACATTTGTTCTGGCCAATCTGGGTCAAGATATCTCAGTGCCTCGCTATTTGGACAAAGTCTCATGAATTTCTATGAGTGTGGTGATGTATGTCAATTTATAAAACAAAACAGAAAATTTGTATTTCTTATGGGTCTGTTAATGTTTTAAATTGGTTTGAAATTTAATGAAGAAAAATGCCTAATCTCGCCACCGTAAAATTATAATTTCGTACCAAGCAGTCGGACTACACTTTTTACGTCAATTGCGTTCAGTTATAGTAAATTTTCGTCTTAATCTTTACCTTATAGATTACCTGCTTTTCTTGCACAATTGGACATGCCTATGAGCGATATTGCTTTTTTAGGAGCAAAATTTGATGAGTATTATAAACCTGCTCAATAAAAAACAGGTATTAAAAGGCTTACATCTTAATTTAGCTTTATGAACATACCTTGTACATGTGCATATGACATTTTTCCATACCTCATGTTCGGTATATATTGGCATTGATCCTACCATATTTCGCTCCCTCCACCTATACTCTTCCTCCCCCCTCATCTCTCCCATCCTCTTCCTCTCCTCTCACCTTCCCCCCTCGGAAGGTGAATGTGCTCTAACGAACGATTATTCTTCCTAATTACGCACTCGCAAGTTAGGCAGAGGTCTGACTTTCCTCCCACAGCCCACTTCCTGTTCGTGATATTAACTTTATTAAACAGAGAGGGTGGATACCGAAAATTTTTTACTTTGCATCTTAATTCCTATGTGCATCGTAGGTTTCAGTTGCAAGGGGTCTTGAAAGTAACTTTGAGTTTAAATCTCGTATGATGATAGATAGGTTGATATAAGGTATCGCAGTTAGGTCTGATATTCCAGCGCGGAGGAGCGTAGACTTTTACATTGTTTGTAAATTCTAGAAAAGATTGTTTTCAATCAAAAAACACTTTGTCTGAAGTTCGAAAATGATATTTGAACATATTTTTTACTTCCTACCATCACAAGTGATATTATTCTCACAAGATACCCACAAAAATTCAGAAAACAATTCTCAGCATTAATGGGTTAAAAACCATACATTCTTTGTGACTCTTCTTCCAATTATTAAATTATTATGATTAAAACTATAATTAAATGAGACTATTTTTGATCAAGAGTTTGTTTAGTCTTAGTATTTTTTGCTCAAGGTACCGCATTTAAAATTGAAAAAGTAAAACAGCACAGCGCCGAAAATATCTAGGTTATGAGTAGGTATCAGCAACGGTTGAAACGCCCTAGTAGTATTCTTTCTTCATCGTGTAGTTTGAGTTTGAGTGAAGGAAGTGGCAACTCGAATTGCTTCTAGATGGGCATCGTCTGCTGCACATACCGTATATTATATAATATTTGCTGAAGGAGTGCACATGCAATATTTAAGTTGACTTGAACTTAATACATCTTTGACAAGATATATCAAATTACGCTCTATTGAAACTGTTTCGTTAGTGTGGCACAATACGTTAGACGTTGCGCCCCGAAAATGACCTCCTTACAGTCAGAGCGCCGCCAAACCCTCCTTAAATTCCTGGGGCACATCAAACCTTGACCTCGTCAGCGGTGCGTGGGAGCGACGAAGTTGACGGGAAGTCTCGTGGTCACCAGACGGTGAAATTGACGTGTCGAACGACGAGGAGGTGAAGGCTGAGTTTAGGTCTTTAGCAGTATAATAATGATCGCTTTCATGAGAATATTTGAAACGTCTTTGCATGGTGCGTCATTTTCAGGAGGATATATGAAATGTCTTTGCGTGGTGCGTTAAATGCTGTACCAAACAGCGTTTTTATGTCTTTCTAGCCTAGTGAAAGAAAGCTCAGTTAGCGCGAAAAACATCACTGCAATGCCTCTGTAATGGAAATTATAGAGGCATTTAATTCACTCTGTGCTGTGAATTAAATCTAATACAATATGCACGTAGGAAAAACCTTTCTAAGTGTGAAATTCAACAGAGCTAACCTGCCACGTCGGGTCTGCAGCTTCGGTGCTAATAATATATCAATAATAATTATAATATATAGTAGTGCTTATAAAAAAGTAAAGGCAGTGCATTATAACAATAATAATAATGTTAATAATAGTAATAAAACTATAATAATAATGATAATAATAAGACAGCCACAGAATTCAGGGACAGCTGGCAAACTTGGCACATACTGTATACTGGTAGTCAGAAGTAAGTCATTCATAAATCTTAGGATAAGCCGGGTGCAAATGACTTTTATTTTAACTTGGAACTGGTGCCTGTTGGCAAATTCTGTCATTAATTTTAGAAAAGTATTTTTTTATCTGCTTAATTAGATTAGCTTTGTTTACCTATTTCTCTCCAAATCCAGAAATAGAAATGGGCAGGCACGGTCGGCGACCTGAAAATAACGAAATTGTGAATTTCAAAATTTACGGCAATACGTCGCTAACTCAATCAGTTTCCCGGTCCTGATCCAAGGTAAAAGAGCGCGTCTTTTCTGGCCGTCGAAGTTATCAGAGATGAGCTGATCCGTGCAATACCTCGTCAATGACGTCAATGTCGTGGCCTGAAAAATTCAATTCACAATTCACAAACATACCTAAGATCTGAGAAGGAATGTCCGGCTTGATGTAATTTTTTCTCTTCACAAGGCTGGACATCAGAACAGGCTTCTCGTGGCGCTCATGGAGAGACAAAATGCGCTCGATAGACACTTTTGATTTGGCCCAATGATTTCAATAAAACTTGCAAATTCCGAGCCAAGGAAAAATTGCGTTTCGAGAGTCCCAGCTCTGGGCCTGTGAGTGGCTGATTTCAACCCAATGAGGGCGGCCTGAGGTCAGTGCGCGGGCGGCAGTCATCGGTGGTGGGTGTGCGTGGCGTTATCTCTGGAGGCGTCCTCTGGCATGTGCCGAGTCGGAACGAATCAGCATTCGACAAAAAATAATGACTAAATTTCTCAAATGAAACTTGGATCAAAACAGTTCAATTTTTTAGTTTAAAGTGCAAAACATTTTGATCTGTCAAGCAAAAAGTTAGCTTTTTTGTCATATTTCCGCCGCTGAGCGTGCCCGTCAGACGCGGTGAAGTCTCCGGCGTTCCCGGGACGTTAACATTCATTCAAACTGTCCGAACTGCCTTGTTAGTTATGAATTGGAGTAAAATTTTCAGAATCTTTGACATAAAATAATTCCTAAACTTTACTTGCATGCGATGGTTCATGAACGTGGATCGGATAACACCCTTTTGAAAAGTGCTGCTATAAGTGCGAGATTAAATAGCGATTCTCAAAGGCTTTAATCTATATATTTTTGGCATGGATACATGTGAGCCTAAGAGAAACGTGTATTTGTGACATTCTTTAAGTAGTTTTTGTTTTGCCTCCCCTTACGAAAGAGGAACTACCTATCAACTGTAACCAACTGCATGTAAACTCACCGCACCTGCCACCAATAAATTGTTTTTGGTCTTCAAAAAACGGTTTAACCTGCAGTTCCAAGCTTACAACGCCACAGTATCTCCTTTACTGACAGAACATCTTGTTTTTGGACCGCTATAGCCACGGCCATTCTACGCATTACATGCTCTACCTTGATGTTTTGTGCATGATTTGTAACACACCGTCAAAATTGCAACCGAACTTTCTCAATTCACAAGATCGTCGTAATTTGAAGCTAATCGACATGAGAATTCATATGCAAGTTATAACCACCTGTTTCTCACCTGAGGCAGAACGGTGTTCTATTAATTATGTAATCGTGACACGATGCGGATGAAACTTTCCACTGAAAATTATTCAACGACACTCTTCAACATTTGAGCTTAAATTTACAATTTTCAATGAGGATAAATCCACTATAAATTAATTTTGAACGTCTCCAGATGATTAATTAGCATCTTTTCTACATAACTAAGAGAGTAAATAATTTCATGATACTTTCCATTACTTTATTATAATTTAAAAACATAATACGGCGCTGACTTTTGATGATGCAGCTGATATGAGATCAACAAGTAGCGACCTCATCGATCCTGAATAATAAATATTCAGCGCTAATAGAAGCGGTCTCAGTTGCGTGGTTTTTGACTCAAATGCTGTTTTTTAAGTATTATGGCTTGTCTTTACGAGGGGAAATAACGCAAATCATAATTAAGAAAGAAACTTTCTAAAAGTTTATTTGAAAATTATTATGTTTTATATAAATAAGCAACTATCGAGTGTCAAATATCTTGTGGGCCTAAGGCAGAATTTAAGTTATTTGATGGTGTGATTTAGAAAGCTAACCAAATTGAAGCAAATATCTGTAATTTTTAGGAGCTATTGCTAGCTACATGTGTCGTAATAGTTTGACTCCGGCAAACCAGCCAATTAAAATTAACGTGCACCTTATTATTCTTAATTTGCATTTAAGCACAGTTACTTGCATGTATTGAAGCTTCTAATTAAATGCCATTGTTATCATAATTACACAAGTTTTTGAAATATTCAAACTATTCAGTTAATCAGTAGGTAGGATGTTACGTACGTAAATCTACGTTCAATGAAGCCAGTATTTCACTACCTCTCCTGCGAAAAAAATGTTAAAATCGTTAGATTTTCTCTGTTCGTGCGTTGTTCAAATATTCAATTGAGACTAAAGGTTCAAATTTCACAGATGTCAGTGCATGATTATTTGCTCCAATTATTATTGCATGAATTCCAGTTTTTAGCTGAATTATTTGATAATTATAAAATGTCAGTGAATGAAAAAATTACGAATTTATTGCGCATAGTTCCTTGTATTCTCCAATTAAGCAGAATTTACTGATTTTAAATTATAAAATTAAATAAATTAGAGCCGTGACTAGAAAATACCCAGTATTCGGGAAGATATATAATTATGCAACATTATTCCCGCATGGGCGACTTTTCCTATAGTTGGCGCTAGCGGCGAGTATCGTGAGATGTGCGTCAGAAGTTCCTGTTGCTCAGTAAGCGCTTCTGATTTAGCGAGGAACTTTGGACAGCAACGACAGAGAACGCTGGTGCTGGGGAGGCTGGTGACGGTGAATATTCTTGTGATGAGCGTGACTCTGCGCAACTAGAAAACTGCAAAATGAGTGAATGGCATATTTAAATTTCAGAGATTAAATGAGAGATTATTGTTCCTATCCTCCTGAAAGAGTACTTGTTTTTCGATTTAAGGTTATTTTGTGTTTTAGGTCTTCTTAGGTTTTGAGGTTGACTTAGAATTTTGAATTATAAAATGATTGTATTCATTTTTTACATTGGCGAACTAATGACGGAGCTGGACTTCGAAACGTTTTCAATATCGATATGGTGAATTTGCTGGGCGTTTTCTTTGCTTTTTAAATTCCTTGCAAATTTCAGAAAGATTTGTTGTCATGTTTCTATTTTGGTTTTAAAGAACTGAAAATATTCATTGAACTATAACTTTTTCTTTAACACAAGAAAGAAATTCTTGTAGGCTTATAGCCAATTTTTATGAAATATCACTTGATTGGGCACGTGCTTTTACCTATCACCATATTCTCTCACAAGCGTCTGGTGACTATGATATAACAGTCAACCAGTTTACGTTCCCCTGCAAGGTAAAAGACAATTTTCGCAGCGGTCGAACAGTCTAAATAAATAATCGACGACACATTGTTTCCCTTATTGACACTCTGTCTCACTTACGATAAACTGTCATACAATTGGTCTCAATGTCCTAATATAACACACATATCTGCTATAGGACCAACGCATCGCTGGATTGCGTGCCTAATTAATCAACAAAGTTATTTACAATTCACCAGCGTGTCATGAAGAAAAAAGAGTGTGTCGCAATGAAAATGTATTGTTGTTCCTCATTGTTTTAAAAATCAACACTCTGAAACATAAATGGGTTATATTATCCAAATAGTGACGCAATTTCTCACCCACAACGCGAGCGATGAGCGACCTGATACGCCCTTTTGCCCGGCCACACTGGGTCAGGATGACCCATATAAGGGCAAAATATTGAATCGCTATTTGAACAGAGGTTAACTCATTTCTCTTTATGATGAGTGCCTGAGTGCATAAGGGCAAAATAATTATCGTCTTTGAACAAAGTCAAACTCATTTATCATTATA
Source organism: Hyalella azteca (assembly GCF_000764305.2). Lineage (NCBI taxonomy): Eukaryota > Metazoa > Arthropoda > Malacostraca > Amphipoda > Hyalellidae > Hyalella > Hyalella azteca. The sequence goes on along the minus strand of NW_025942115.1, from coordinate 83,969 downwards.
AAGAGGGTCAGAGAATATAAGAGCAAAATAATCATCACCTTTGTACAACGTCAAACTCATTTCTCTTTATAAAGAGGGCCAGAGAATAGAGGGCAAAATAATTATCGCCTTTTGAACAAAGTCAAACTCATTTATCATCATGATGAGTGCCAGAGAACAAATGGACAAAATAAATATCGCCTTTTACACAGAGTCAAACGCATTTCTCTTTATAAAGAGGGCCGGAGAACACAAGGGCAAAATAATCATCGCCTTTTGCACAAAGTCAAACTCATTTCCCTGAATGCAAAGTGTCAAAGCATTTGAATGGCTCACGGCAAGGACTGCTGCCTGGCTGATGGCAGCGTCGCGGCAGCAGCCCTCGTCATCAGTTGTTGAAGCTTCAACAGATTGCGGCGATGATGCCGCTCGTCCGGTAGATGGCGCTGCTCCAATTGCTACGTTAGCATCCACTGGACCACCTGTGAGCGCATGCCCAGCTTTTCCTTCACTTCCAAATCCTCGAAGTTTTATCATTGATGGATGAGACGCTGGAAGTTCTACTATGTTTTGCTGTGCGTGAGCGCGCTTGCTTGTGCGGATCGTTGCAAGGGGAAGGCAGAAATTGGGTCGCTTTATTAAATTTATTCTGATTTGGTACGATAAATTGCAAGAATATCATTATATATGATATAATCAATTAATATTCATAATTCATGATGCTCGGATAAAAATACGCTTGGTAATACCATTCAAATTGACTACGTTAAAGTCATTTATTGATATGCATTAAAAATTTTTATTCTGTGGAAGTTCTTCAATTCTCCGAAATAAGGTGATGTCACAAATTCGGATAGAAGAACAATTCAATCAAGGAGACTCTAGCTCGGAGTCGCGTGTCGTCTCTGACAGCTTGAGACTCACTTCCATCTATGACTCGTTTGTGTGAGTGGTGGCGTAAGCCCAAGCATTCTTTTTTTGGGCAGTAGGCCTATCCGATCTGCACGCACGTCCGCACTTTTCAGCGATTAGTAAAATACTTTTAACGTAATCTGAAGACGGAAGTAAACTTGCAAAGGACCCCGATAATCTCGGTCAGGAATTGAGGCATCAATATCGACATCGTCATGAACTCGCTCATATTATGCATGAGTATAAACTAATATAGAAACTATCGTGTAATCCCCTGCAGAATTTAAATTTCTTCGTTTTACTCACCAATATGAGAAATTTTTATCAAACTCACTCAACTAATGTATGAGAATGCAAAAAATATTTTCTTCGTAAGCAATTCTTCGTTCATCTGTACTCGTATCTCGATGGGAATGTTTGTATAGGAATAAAATAAGCCTACAAGAAGTGCCACGCCCTAGGGCTCTTCCTGACGCTATTACCACATTAAAGTCATCAATATTCAGAGTGAATTACCTCGCAATGACATGATGCACGCACCACTTGCTCATCACAGGTTTTGACGCCACATTAGCTGCCACTATTTTTTCAGTTTTCAATGCATAGAGCATCAGCGGTCATTTGCCACCTTATTCTCGTTAAAAATCAAGCGTGATTCAAACCAAATGGAATTATACCATATTTTTTATGGCCTAGAGTTATAATGCCCAATATTTGTAACCTTTTCGTGTTTATGAAAGAATTTTCGTTATATGACAATGTACTCGAGATTTTCGGTGCCTATATGCATTATTAAATTTTATGTATCTTGGTGAATATCCTCAGTATTTAATTTCATAGCAAGGGGGTATATCTACAGCAGAAGGCTGTTACATATTTCTTTCCAATAAGAGAGAAGACAGTACATATTCTTGTTGATTGTAAATTACTTGCATCGTCTTACACATTTTGCAATTTTCAACTCTCATGGTTCAGGATCAGTTTTCTGTGTTTCATGCTACTTTATGCATATATGATCCATTCGCAATGAACTGCAATCAAGGATAAAATCCATGAAATTATTTGATCTGTGACGTGTCGATATGTGAAAAATTAGACTGCTTTCAATAAATGTTTCGCTCTCTCTCTTCCTTATAGTGCACAGGGCCCAGTGAACTTTGAATTTGTTTATGAATAAAGAAAAAGTGTCACACGCAAGACCAACGATCAGATCAAATCTGCTCTCATACTGTAAACTCAATGGACCTCGATAATGTAAATTTAAATACCCAAAGCTAGTAGTTCACGTGATAACTTGTCACGTTACCTGCCTGAGAACCTAACCTCCAATTAGAAGCGGTCACGCCTGAGTCATGCTTCGGTTATCGCTCACGCTCTTATTCTGCAATCTGCTTATCCATGGTAAGTTATTCCATTGATGTATTCTCTTTTTATGCTAACTAAAAAATAAAATAGTCGGATATTTACGTCAAAATTATAAATGCTCATCTCGGCTCAATTTAATTCAATTTGGCAGGAAGATTTAATTCAAACTCGTCAATTATTTTACTGCTTTCACTGCTCTATTACTGACTCATAACCATTGCTTAAATTATCAGATGCTCATAAAAGATTGAAGATCAGAAACGATATTGATAAAAAAATACCCGGTTGCTTGTGAGTCAGGAACCGCAATTGTTTTCCAAATGTAACATGTGTGGTAAACGGATTTTTGTATAGAATTGGTCACTTTAGAACATAGACGTGCTAAATTGACTAAAATATTACGGCGTACGTGACGTGAACCTAACTTAATAGACAATTTGCAGCAGAGGGAACTTTACGGGCACGCTGAGGGCTAAGAATCTAAACAAAATCAATATTGTGATCGAAGGTTACTGTACGACAAACAACAGCGCACACTCAGTGTACGAAAAACAACAGCGCACACATACAGTACGACAAGAAGCAGTGCACACTTACCGTACGACAAACAACAGCTCACATTAACAATAATAATAAACAATAACTAAACACTGAAAAATTCGAATGAACGACTTTCCATCGTTCACATTACGGCAGAAGAAACATTTCGATCGGAATATTTATTTGCGGAATGGCTGAATGTTTGAAATACCTTGTCTTCTGATAAGCATGCGTCGTGCTACAACGTGTGCACTTCTGAATTTCCTGCTGTGCAGAGGAGACTTCCACAAAGCCAAGAATGCAACGTCAAACAAGAAACGAACAAGAGAAAGCCTAATATTACTCCCCTGCAAAAAATACTTTTTGTTTAGAGCGAATCGCTCGCTCTAACGTTTGTCCCGTCGGGCCTCTGGCTGCACTTACCTCAGCGAAATCATATCTGCACTTCCTAGCATTCAGAACTGCTTACTTTAAAAGGAAGTTTGTTTCATCTCATAAAATTTGAGTTTACTTACACATCCTGAAATAAGGCAAACTTCGCATTATTTTGATCACTGCAGTGACTTTCGATTCTTCGATAGCTCTTAGCATTTTAGTTCCCGAAGTTTCTATTTGAAATTTGCAAATGTCATTTGCAATAAGAATGAAGTTTCGAGTGACTTTCAAAAAATAAATGGACGATTTAGGTACTGTCTTTCAAAAATTTTATTCCAAATGAATATTTTAAGTATAAGAATTGGTTCTCTACTACCATTGTAATATCAAGCAAATTGTTGAGATGAAAGGGGTTTTTTAGTGTACGTAATTTTGGGAGATTCTTTTAGGTGAGTTTTTAGCGCTTACTGAAAATTTCAGAAACGGAACATATTTAACACTTCTAAATGAATTACAATTTCATGATAACTTCAACATTTTCAAGTTTGAAGCTCAGCTAATGACAAATGGAAAGTATGAATTTGCATTCATTCAATAAAAATTTCGAGCAAGCAAATAGACATTCACCCACATAGTTGTGATAGAAGTACTGTTTATGAAAGTCAATGGCAATTTACAAAGAAGCAATGGCCCAATTTCCGATTGTCAAATAATAAATTCATGCGTACTATATGTAATTACCGTTAGAAGACAATGAGTGTAGGATTGAATTAGGCGAATTAGTTTAATTTGGCTATTAAAATGGGGAAAAAATATCTATATGGTTAGAAGAAAAAGTAATTAATTGTCATCAAAAATCTATCATACATTGAAGAACTTAGTTTTATTTGTTTTTGCGATGTAAGGTTTCTAATATATATTGTACAGTGCGATATTGTTAGAAGGCAGACACCTAAATATGTATAGTAGCAATAAAATAAAAAATAATTTGTTAGTAATACATTCTTCTATTAATAGAATATACATAGTACTCATGAAAAAAATCCTACCGAATTTCAATAAGGGTTTTAAATTGGTGTTCTTATGCAGTTGAATGAGGACCTGAGTCTTTCATCGATCAATATATACTATTTACGCAACTGTATATATCTGTATATATAAATATAATATATGTAATATCTGCAACTGGATTTTTAGTTTTCAAATCGCTCCGCAGTGCAAGATGAACGCATAATAAAAAATATCACCCGATTTTAATTTGTAATGTATTAAAATTACAAAATCCAATATAATCTTCAATTACATTGTTCTGAATATAATTCCATCCTTCCTCGAAAAATTCCTAAGTAAAAATAATGCAGTAAATTGAGTATATATCCGAGTATAAAATATCTGGCTACACACAATAAGCAGGCGAAATATGTTAAATGCTCAATCATTTCCTTGGGAGTTAAATGGTGATGTATTACAAAATAGGTGGCGTATTATTGTTGGCAATGCGTTTATTTCGTCGAGAACTTCACAGACTTAACCAAAGAATTTCTTAATTTTATTCTTGATCCTCTGGAAGAAATGGACTTTTTCCTCCTCTTCGGAGGATTCATCACTTCCTATACGAGGATTTATAATGCCCTCCCCAAATGGATTGGTTTCATCACCATTGTCTTCTCGCCCTCTGCCAGAATTTGCCCCTTTGCCCGGGAAAAATATATTCTTGTCCTCCTGCTGGTCATCCTCGTTACTCTCAATACTGTTGATCGCTTGATCAGGAAACGGGGCTACTCCAGGCTGTGGTCCATCGTTCTGGTTGATGCCGGTCGCTTGATCAGGAAACGGGGCTACTTCAGGCTGTGCTCCATCATTCTGGTTGATGCCGGTCGCTTGATCAGGTAACGGGGCTACTTCAGGCTGTTGTCCATCATTCTGGTTGATGCCGGTCGCTTGATCAGGAAACGGGGCTACTCCAGGCTGTGCTCCATCGTTCTGGTTGATGCCGGTTGCTTGATCAGGAAACGGGGCTACTCCAGGCTGTCGTCCATCGTTCTGGTTGATGCCGGTCGCTTGATCAGGAAACGGGGCTACTTCAGGCTGTGCTCCATCATTCTGGTTGATGCCGGTCGCTTGATCAGGTAACGGGGCTACTTCAGGCTGTTGTCCATCATTCTGGTTGATGCCGGTCGCTTGATCAGGAAACGGGGCTACTCCAGGCTGTGGTCCATCGTTCTGGTTGATGCCGGTCGCTTGACCAGGAAACGGGGCTACTTCAGGCTGTGCTCCATCATTCTGGTTGATGCCGGTCGTTTGATCAGGAAACGAGGCTACTCCAGGCTGTGGTCCATCGTTCTGGTTGATGCCGGTCGCTTGATCATGAAACGGGGCTACTTCAGACTGTGTTCCATCGTTCCAACTCGTGTTTGTCGCTTGATCAGGAAGTTCCGAGACTTCAGGGAGAGGTTTGGGCTTTACAGCTACACCTGAGGATTCTGCTTCTGCTGGCACTTCGATACCTGGTTTCGAGTTGGGAGAGACTCGTCCAGGCGGCAGAGGCTGGACTGGCTGTGGGACTGGTTGTTGAGTCTGAGGAGGTTCAGGACGACTGTCTTTTGATGGCGATTGGTTAGCATCGACTCCAGACTGACCCTTAGGATATCCAGGAGCAGGCAAACGATGTCCACCATAGAAGAATCCGACGTTTCCTGAACCGGATCCAGCTACGGAGCCGGTTCCACTACCGAACAAGTTGACACCGTAGCTGCTTTGGCCGTCACCATGGTTCTTTGAAAAGCCAATGCCAAACTTGCCTCCTAAATTTGTTGACAGACTCCCTCCAAAATTTCCGCCCAAACCTGCAATGAAAAAATAAGGGTAAGAGATTGCGTGTGCCTCATGTAAAAACAACCTTGTCCGAATTTTTCGTTAACAGCTTTTTAATTATAGGAAAATGAGGATTTACTGTAAAATACGAGCACCATTCACGTAATGAAGAAGCGGTGAACCTTCCATAATTGCTAATTAGTGCCAATCTGACAAGCCTCTGTTTTCGCAGCATCTTCTTTTTCACATTCTTAAAATCCTCACTCAATTAACATAAATATATATTTTGCACAGCGCAAGTTTAGTACAGTTGTGCACTGTACTAACTATTTTTTAGTGAAGCAATGAAATAAAACTACATGCAGAGCCATACAGCCATGTACAAAACATTCATAAAATCCAACTTCTAACGGATTAAATTCAAAAAATTTCATACATTTTGATATAGATTAAATTCAACTTCTTAACCATACTAACAGAATAAATTAAAGGAAATATTATTCATTTTGTGACCTGCAAAGGATCCCCATGACCCGTACTCCTCCGACGACCCCCAGCCTGGCCGCGCTTGCCCCCCTGGGAGCAGCGCCAGCACGGCGGTGAACACGGCTACACGCGACCACATTGTCCTGTCGCGTCTCATTCTTTGTAGGGGAAAGATAAAAAAATGTTGTTCTGCGACAAATCAAATCAGCATTTCACTGTTTCTAGTATATAAAATTTTATTTCAAGGCCCAGTACAATAAACGAGTTACGTTATTTCATTATTATGTGTCATTTATTTGTAAATTCACAGCTAATTACAATTAGTTCATGCATGGGGCGTAGAAAATTCGATCGAAGCGATACATTTTAGTCAAAGATAATTCAACGATGACTTATGTGTAAAAAGTTGCAGATAAAACTTCAGTCTAAGCCTAATTTTGTTGGTATGATTGTTTTTTTTTGCAATGAATTATTGAGATAAATTTCAGCATATCATTTCAGTTTAAAAAATTTGAGATTACACTTCTGATGAATAATAGTTAACGTGTACATTATCAGCGGAAAATAAAAATTTTAAAAATCCTCAGCATCAAATTATCATCGCACATGTTATCAGCAAATATCTTAATCTCTATTTGCTATCATTTCAAAGTAAGATTGGGAGGATTTTTAGACTAATGAGCTTTAACACCAAATAATCACGCTGTAGCGACTTCATAATTGTCTTTAATATAAGTCATTGATAATTTTCAGTTATAACAAGGAGCTTGAAAAAATTGCGTTGGCTCAAGTTTTATTCTTAAGGCGCGAGTATTATTAAAAGACTTGACCTGTGAGCTTAATGGGTAACGTTTGTACTGAACGAGTAATGTTTTTACTGAACGGGTGACGTTTGTACAAAATGGGTGATGTTTGTACTAAACGATTGGTGTTTGTACCGACGGGATGATGTTTATACCGAACTGGAGATGTTTGTACTGAACGTGCGACGTTTGTTCTAAACGGGTGACGTTTATACTGAACGTTTGACGTTTATACAGAACAAGTGACGTTTGTGCTAAACGGGTGATATTTTTAGTGAAAAGATAATGTTGCGCTCAATGATTAATGTTTGCTCTAAATGGGTGATGTTAGCATTGAAGTTGCGACGTCTGTGCAGAACGGGTGTTGTTTTCACAGTACCTGCCCAGTAGTCGATGAGTCGTGATGTTGGTCACGAATGAGTTAAGCCTCGGACAGAGGCTACGGATGCTTTGAGTCACCCTAGCGGATGAGGGTATCGTGAAGATGGAAAAACCTATATACCATATATACGTATATCCGACCGGATATTCTGCATTATTGACATCACTCGCTTTTCTGCTGCACGTAGTAATAAAAATATGAGTAACGATGTACTTATTCATGTAGGAATTAGTCAGTAGCCTTAGCTGATGCTGCCTTATAACTTACTAAACTAAATTTTCAAATAATTTCTTCAAAAACAGATCTGTGAGATTAAACTCAAAATGAGAATAACTTATCAAACGGAAGTAAAGAAGCCATTGACTATTTCATAGAAATTTTAAGAAAGCAGATTAGAAAACAGTTTAAAGTTGTAATAAATAGAAAAAAATAGTTACAAAGATTATTTGATTATTAATGAAAACTTGAGGATGATACTTCACAAATGGTCCGGACGAGATTACCAACAAATACCAAGTTTTTCAAACAAATTGTAATTGCGTACATCCAAAACTGTCAGGCTAGCACGGTGTTGCTCGCGCTCGATAACCCATAAAATTTCAAAATCCCGTTATCCCGAATCTCGAATATACGAATAAATCTCACGTATCTTTTTTAGAAAAAAAACTTCATACAAATATTTTGCATGTTACTTCCATGTGAGAATCGTTTCGAATTATGAAAATGAACCTTTTCGCTCTCCAAATTAAATTATGTGTATGAATTTAAAACGTAAATTTTTCTTTAAGAACATTTTGCCAAATTTTGCACTGACTTGCAATACTCCTAATAAGAATGAATTTTCAGGTTCATTTAATATTCCGACACGATATGTATTCTAAATACGTGCCCGAACAGCCCCTGTGTAGAATATCCCGACACGATAAGTATCCTGGATGCGCACTCGAACAGCCCCTATGTAGAATTTTTCGACACGATAAGTATCCTGGATACTAGCCCGAACAGTCCCTATAAATAGAATATCCCGACACGATAAGTATCCTTGATGCTCACCCGAACAGCCACTATGTTGAATATTTCGAAACGATAAGTATCCTGGATACTAGCCCGAACAGTCCCTATGTATAGAATATCCCGACACGATAAGTATCCTTGATACGCACCCGAACAGACCCTACCTGTATACTGTATACGGTGCCAGGCTTCAAAAACACAAACTACGACATATTTAGATAATAGCAATGAACTATTAAGAATAATATGGTTACAACGGCAGTAGCCAAATGTCAGTTGTAAAGGGCTGTCATTTCGGCATGATTTCGTTCCATTTCACGAGATTCAAATATTTTGTTTCAGATATTTTTAAGGAGATCTTATGCATAGCTAACACTGCAGGTAATATGAAATTAAATATTCATTAAATTATATTCAAACGTGATTTGATGCAAAATATTCTTCTGCTAAAAAATTTCACAAATTTCTAAGCGATTGAATGAACCGATAACTTCTCGGAATTTCTATATGAAATGCAAAAATTGCCTAAATTAAGCCACTATAATGATGTTAACATATGACCTATTATGAAACAATATTAGTCTAAATTTCTCAAAACATTAAACTATTATAAAATATTCGACTAAATTCATGTCCTATCGAAGTTTTAAACCTACTTTAGATTAAAGTTCTTTTCAGCCAAATTTTTTTTTACCTTATATTTGATTATAACATTTTAATTCAAATGTCTGTCCGTAGATGCTCTGGCGGTCAATTTATTCGCAAAGGTCAAAAATTCAAGAAATTATTCCTCATTATATTATTAAATTCGGTGTTTCTATTTATTTATGAAGTAAATTTTTCCGTTCATTTTCATTGCTCGGCTCGTACATTATAACTTTGCCATCTTCAAATCGGTCAAACTGAAAGAAAATTGATTTTGAAATTCAATTTTTTGAGCTATACGAAATGAATAGTAAACTTGATGTTGCAGGCCTATGGGTTTGAATGAACCATACATAAATTTATTCATCATCTATGTTTACATAAGAAATTACTCAAAAAACTGTATCATTTTTGGCATTTCATGCAAAAGGAATTCGAGCCAATTGTCAAAACCGAATTACCGATGATTTTTAATTTTCTAGTCACTGTTGATACTTTTCATTTCTAAATAATTTTATTTTTATAATATCTCTTGAATCTTTATGCCAAGCGTACTAATATGGCATTACTTCTTTGAACAATTGGACATGACATCATCTCTACCCAGCAAAACCGCCATGCAAGGCCGGGAAACCGAATTGTCCACCGTAGCCTTGAGGTCCTCCGAAGCCAGGGACGCCGAAGGTGCCCAGAGCGTTGCGGTAACCTCCACGGTAGACGCCCAGGTTCAAGGCACCTTGTCCGTTGAAGGAAGCTGATTCGCTTCCAAAGAGGTTCACTCCGTGCTGACCACCACCACTTCCACCGGGTCCTCCGTGTCCCGAGTAGACTCCTACACCCACGTTGCTACCTAAGGTTCCTGAACCGCCTAGGTTTAGACTGCCTCCGAGGCCTGTGCATGAGAATTTAGCATTAACTATGGTTCAGCTAATAACTTTATTATCGTAGAATTAAATATTTCTTAGAAATTAACTCACGTGAAATCAAAACTCTTCGAAAAGAGCCAGCACTATAAAAATAATGCATTTGTTTGAAATGTCGAGGGCTTACATGCAACATGACGAGATTTTTATTTTAAAATGACCATGTCATAAAGTCCAGCGTCCTTGAACCAGTTATTTCAATGATTTACATTACGTGAGAAAAACAGCGTATATTTTGAAAAAAGTATTTAATATTTAAAACTTGTTAAATTTTGTGTGAATGTGATTTTCTATGTGTAAAAGCTAATGCTACAAATAAACAGGTGCTAATCCAGCACGTATCCAAAACACAAATCGAAAATCGAGCCCATATCCACAACACATATTAAAGTGAGACCTGTAAAACCGATATTTCAACTTTCATTTTTAGTGATGGAATAATGGGGCATTACATTTCAAGAGGATAGAGGTGCAATAATTATTTTATTTGTTTATTTATTTTTATTCGGTAAACCACATTTTGGTCCTTAAAATAACGTTTTCCTCTCATTTTCGAAATGAAATTAAAATTCTGAGTGAAATGCTGATTTGAACGAATAATTTTCTTAATAACACAACTTTTCTAAAAATTAGCAATAAGAATCGTGGTAACGGGATTGAAAGCAACGAAAATGCGAATTCCGGACTCTTCAAATCACGTTGTGTGAGCTACTGGACGTTATGCGACGAGCCGCTATCATAAGGTAAGGATCAGTTTAAAAAATATAATTAAAGCGAGGTACGTATTTATTTAGAATTAGTCACCGAATTGTCAACATACCTGAAAAGGACCCCCAGGAGCCATACTGCTGGTTGTTGTCCTGGCCTTGTGGCCTGGCGACCACCAAACTCAACTGCAGCGCCACCACGACCAGCATCCCGCACTGCTTCAACATTCCTGTGAATTGAAGACTGCAGGTTATTTTTACGATAAAATAATACATGATAGTCAATATTACAATACTTTTGCCAAACATAATTATCCTCATACTTATTCTCCAGAAGGATATATTCAAGTTTAACATTTTTTGCAACATGCACAAGCTGTATACATCTTATCTATTTCATTTCAGGCATAATGTTCACACATGGTATATGTCAGTTTAAACTCTGTACTGAAATATATTCCCATAGGTTTATTAGTATTTCACAGTCCCACACGGGAAAAACGGTAACCTGTATATATATTATAAAATTTGAAGTGCAAGGCGGTTGAAGTAGCACGCGATTGGCTTCAGTTTAGCCGTCAACTGATGAGCTGAGTTAGTGCAAATGCATGTTGAAAGGGCAGGCAGGATGTGCTTAGAACCTTTGTGTCACCAACTGTGACAAACAGGATGGTATTCCGAGCCCTACCCTTCCGAAAGGATAATTTGAGAAAAGGAGCGAGCCATGCATGACTTGTTTGTTGTTCAGCGTATCCGTTTGGTTTGTCATGTAATGTTGAAATCATCGTCCCGATTACTTTTCCCGTGACCTCATCTAACCAATTCATTGTTTTAATTAGTTTTAATATCTTAGTTAACTTTTTTTGGAATTCTTCCGTCTGCGCGCAACGATGGAAGTTTAATTCAATTATTAATTTGAATAATGACATACGTCAAATTACATGATCTATATTATTTAAATTTCATTTAATGTTCTAGAAAAACTAAGCTAATTTGCATTAATAGCAAATTTGTAAATTTGTAATAGAAGCAAACTCATAACAAATATTTTTAACAGAAGCTAAATTAGGAAAATGTAAACTATCAGCTACAAAAAGTAACAATGTTTTCATGTAGTTTATTGAATCTCTACCATTTTAATATATTCCAGGGTATTTTTCCAGACAATGAAATTAATAATTTAAAATTATTTATTAATTTCCATTTTTCCTTCACTTCTGTTAGTTTTCTCAAAGCAGCTATACGGTATGTACGTTTTTTAATAAATAACCAATAGTCATTTCATCTCACCCGCTTTCTGGAGAGATTGCATTAAAATTTGATGTCTTTTCCAGCAATGAAAATTCAGATTTTCCGCTTCCACCAAAAATAAGTGCGTAAATACATACCATGCATGAAGCGGCTGTGTCTTATCAGCAACTGGCTTGTGCAGCTGCAGAGGTGCGGGCCACGCTTGTGTTGGTCCAGTGCTTCAATATCTGATCGCTTACACTCGAGCGTCGTAAAGAGTTACATGTAAACACAAGCTGCCGCTGCTCCAGTCGGAGATGTCTCGTTGAGGACGAGCAGTCGTTTTTCATGGTATTTCGTGGAAATGATATTTTATAGCCGATAAATATTTTAGTCTTGGATGGTTTTGTGAAATTTTTACTCTGCATCATTGGCTTAACATTTCACTTTAAATTAACTCAAAAATACAATATTAAAAAATATAACTCAGTGCTCACTGCAGTGAGTGACAGAGAGCGCATTTTCTCGTCGACGAAAACTTGAGGTCACGGACAGACGGACGGACAGACAGACAGACAGACGGACATGGCGAGCACAATAGTGCATTTTTTCCATAAATGGGAAAATGCGCTAAAACACTAAATCCTATTAAAATCTGCCAATAGGAATAAAAAAAGAATGAATAACATTGTTTAAGTTCCTTAATTATTATCATTGATTTTTTTACCGCTCATGCAAATTTTTATTTCGTCAACCACAATGCTTCTTTAAGGATAGTAAACTAAAGAACAAACCGTTGTTTTAATTCGTTATCCCATATCACTTGTTCATTTTATATTGAACCTGTATTGCTGGTATTGATCAGAATTAAGCGAAGTAAATTTTATGCTCCGGTACATAAACTTGATCCGAAAGAATTTTCAATTTTTCATCGAATAAGCGTATTTCTGGATGAATCACCATAATTTGACGACCATTTGAACGAGATTAATAATTAAAGTACCACATTAAATTCAATTGAAATCATCTTTCTTCGATATTAATACTCTTTGAAAAGACTAACAATTAGGTTTTGTATAACGTGGGTATTTTACATTCAAAGTATCTGCGCGTCCAAAGTATCAATAAAAGTATTCATGTAACAAATCACCAGTATTTTCTCACTAATATCCTAATTTTATGGTTCCACAGCATGAGAGGCAGGGAGGTGCGATGGTAATGACCGCATGGTCGGGTAGCCGAATAAAGTACTCGTGTCTTTGATGGTGTGACACGTTCTTCATCTCTTCTGAACACGCGAGCCCAGCCAAATAATGTAGTAATTTAATCCATGTAATGAATTCCACCGGGAGCACACACAAGGAGGACTCGAAAGTCACGGCACAGTAATCAAGTTCTTGCATATTATTCATGCTTTATTACTTGCGCCTGCTTATGTCTGGGTGAGCGATTTATTGATTTGATTGTAGGTGAGCGGTTGTCATAGATTGAATAACAAACTGATTGACTTTCTCGGTTCAACTTACAGCATTTTTGTTCGGCTGTTCAAGCGTTCTGCATGACTTGTACGTTTAATGAACATGATGGGTAAAAATTTCCATGCGTTATGTAGTTGTGTTCGAAATAATTTATTTTGAGAGTTCAATGAATTTGGATTTTGTGCGACGCAAACCTCGCGCCAGGAAGTAGTAAGCGAATGTCGCTTATGACTGCAGCTGACGAGTCGAAGCATATCGCTGCGTCGACTTAGCTAACGCGTGAGAGAGGAGAGAAAAGTAAGAAAAAAAACTTCTATCCAGATCCAACCATTGAAAAAAATCCAACTTTCAGTGCGAAATTGCCGGCGCTTCACACTATAATAGCGTTACTTGAATATTTCTTACTTAATTACATTGCAAATAATTAATTTTACTTTGAATTTATTATCTTTAACTTGCAACCATGTTCACTTCTCATTTTTATAACGATAGCATAACTTAAGGTCGGGCTATCGTTTTGCCCGACTCAAAAATGCACTGCAGTTCAATTAGCCAGAAATATTTGACAAGCCTACGATTATATTTCCTGATTCCCAAATTATACTAGTGGAGAAATTGAATGTTGTTATACTTATTTAAGGCACATACTTGTTGTTCATGTTAGCAAATTTTGTTTAATATTTTCAGTAATTGTTACTTCTACACGCCAATATTTCGCTTGTTTAGCGTTCCAAATTCCGAGTATAAACTTGATTCAATAATGTAATCATCGATCGATGGTATCGAACAAATTTGCGAAAAACCCTTTCATCCAGTTCTGTTATTTTGATGGAGGGTAATGAATTGCTATTTTTTCGTGTTATATGAATATTTTACTATCTTCATTTTTCAGAGGAGCTTATGAATAGAAAACTCATTTAAAAGAAAAAAAAATCACTTGAATTATCCAAGAAGCCATTAGTCATTTGTCATGTATACCTGGTAAATTAAATTTCAAAGCTAACGTTTTGAAAGACCGATCAGAAGAATGCATTTTACAACAACGCAGACTCGGTCATGCCACGCCGGAGTTATCGGAGGCTTAATTTTTCGGTGGGCTGGCATTGCATTTCAATCAGGAACGCGCACACGGTTGTTATTCCGACTCATTTGAACTGCGCCGCCTCGACGATATTTCACGCTCGGTAGCGGCGCATCGCGTCGCGGCGCGCATGCAATCAGAGATGACGCGTAGGTTCGAATTCCGAATCAGCCATACGAATATATTCGTGCATTAACGCTGTAACGTGATTTGAAATATCAAAAATATGTGTCATACGTGCTATGGTGCAGATATTTTTGTATAAATTAATGCGACTCGACAGTGGGATAGAGCATGCTGGCTGGACCTAATTGAGTTTGATTTGCATTCACTTCTCATTAACGGAAGGAGTCTAGTTAAAAGGTTCAGCCTGGTAATTTAAGAAGACAAGTGTATAACAGCCGTATAATAATCCTACTACGAATTTAACGAATGACGCCACCTATTTAACAGTTAACAGCATTTTTTACGATGTTAAGTTTAAGGTTTGAAAGAAATGCCTTATATTTCAAATGGGAATTTATTGCAGTCATGAAACGCATTCTGTTCTATCAAAGTCCTCAGAATTCTGCCAACGCCTTCTTCTCCAACGCTGCCACTACGAACTCATGATCACATTTTCGCTTGACAGATTCGTGGCGTTGCAAGCATGAGATCGAGATTTCAATCTTCTCAGTCCAGGTCGCCTGCGTCATAAAATATCCCGGAAATTCTGGCAATTTCTTGTATAATTATTTCAAAGTGGTAATTGATTACTATTTTTTAATTGCTTATACGAAATGAACACTCGATTTTATAAAATTAAAACTCATATTCCACTTTTTCCATTTTCCACTTCTGTTGAATTCTTTCATGCATTCAGATTCATACAACACTGCCACGGAATACTGTTTACTTAACCATTTAACGATTAGAAAGATTTCGTTTTACCGAGGACCAGTTTCCGTCATTTACTTCCGAACCTTAACGCAATACCATAAATAACACCGTATTTACACGCGGTAGGCGCTGCTATTAAACCGACATTCTTCAATAAGACCGCTATAATACTGGCTGAAACTACGTTTTGCCACGTTCGTAAATTTTCGTAATAAGTATTGCAATTTATAAAACTCAAATTAAGTGATCTTGAAAATATTCTTTGCATATATTTTTTAGGCTTAAGTAGAGACAAAACGCTGAAATCGACGAGCTCATTAAATAAACATTTGAATCAAACTCGTCAATACGTCTAAAGGATCTACAGCTAGTGTATGTTAATGAACCATAAAAAATGCTTGTAATAACACGCGATTATGAACAATCATTTATCATCATGCAGCTCATCCCAGGTGATGTGACGTTCGTTGCAGGATCGCTAGACATGCCGAACACTACTGAATTATTGACAACTTCAGTGGTTAATTGATGAGGAACAATTAATATATTATGATGTTGATGATGCAAATTTTGGTTTAAAGTTCAGGTCCGATTTACATTCGCGCCCACTTTTGAATTGTTCAGAAGAGTTCTGAGGTTTTGAGTCCCTCAAATCATAGATTTTTGACCAGCAAGTTAATAGTGAATTTTTGATGCTCAGGGGCGTGGCACAGATGATTGAACACTTAATAATTATATTTATTTGTAATATCTGATTAGATTCGAATCTTGTTTTACATGACAAATTTATTTCCTTACCTATATTGTTACTTGTACATACAACTTTATCCTGAAATGAACTGTAACTGTTCAAAACGATGAAAGTTCTGATCACTCTTTAATTTCTCTTTATTACACAGATTTTTTCCTATCAATTTGGTGCAATATTTAGTCGATCACGTTTAAGTTCAGTATAACCATGAGAAACTTGATTTCGTGGTTTCGAACACATTGAAATTAGGTGGCTCGCGACAGAAGGTTCCGACTGTTGGAATATTTGTGATCCAAGAACATTGCGAACATTAGTGAGCCATGAAGAAAGCATGAGATACGATGTTTGCGTGAGAGTGTTAGGATATTTGGTACCACTTGAGACCAAATGAAACACTTAACTACTATACTGATGCTTGGTGCTGAATCCGATACGTTATATTTATTTAAATATCCAAGCGTCAGAAACATTATTTTCATGAAAATAACAGAAGTTTTCGAGGCGATCCTTGGTGATGTCAGATTATCGAATTCCGGTCGTCGATAAAGAGGAGCATCGCGGGACCAAAACTCCTACACAACACTTAGATTGCATTCCTAGGCCTCGTCATCTCGGTATTCAGTTACCGCCTGCACTGCGCCAAATATTTCCTGCGCTTCTAAGGCCTGTAAACATATTCGTCAATGTAATATAAAGCATTCAAGTCTTTCTTATGCAGGGATTCATCCTGAGTGATGTTGGAGCGTCGTCTCTACCAGAATAAAGCGATAGTGTAAAATTCTACTTTAAATTTATACAAAATCTTGGAATATCAATGAACTAGGAAGGGAATTCGATTATATCTTATTTTTTTACAACACTTCTCTTTAACTTCACTTCTTGTTGTTTGTTTGTTTCTTTGTTTGTTTGTTTGTCTGCCACAAATCTTATAATCAATATTTAACACACTTCTACGTGTCCAATCGATCTGAAATTTTGCACACTTACGTAAAGTTGCAGACAACGAAGGCAATGCATGAATCAATTGACAGAATAAATAATTTTGAAAACAAAAATTATATATTAAAAAATTTTGAAAAATTACTTTTTTGATTTTCGAAAATAAAATGAGAAATTCATTGTACATCTTTAACATTGGAGACACTGGATTCTTTAGAAGTGTTGTCTTTAAAAAGTAATTTTTAAACGTATTTATTTCTGTTTAAAGTTCAACTATATTTTTGCAGAAATCCCAATAATTAGTGGAGCACCTCGAATTCTTTCACGGCATTAGCGAAATATTATTTCTAATATCGTATTGCGTCTCCCGGGAAAATTCCTCATTACCGGGAAAACAAATTATTCTCAGTGGTGTTTATGCAAACACTTCTTCCTTGAATTGAACAAATAATCAGCGACTATACTACTTTGTTAAAATATCTTGATATCCTCATCAAGTTCACTAGTTGTGGACATATGAACGATTCTCAAATAATTCAAATCCACCTGTTTTTTTAATGACCCGAAAACTTTGCTTCCAGATTCGATGAGGTGGTGAATTTGATCCATTGGCGAATTTTAGCGCTAGACGTCACGATATTTCCTGACGTTTGATTAACCAGCTAGTTCCACAATTTTCATGTTGAAAATGCAGGAAATAAGTGAAGATTACCTAGTCTAAGAATATCCATTCTCTACAAGGCAGAAGTGAACATAAATTAAAAATCAGATTTCTCATTAAAAAAATAGAAGTAGGTCGTTAACAATAATAAGTTCATTTTTGAAATTATCAGTTGAAGGTTCATATAATGCGACACTAATGCGCACAATCTACCCCCACCGACAGGTGAATGCATCAAGTGGACGCTATTCAGTGTGCCGTCGTGGGTGAAACTCGGCGAAGGCGCCTCGCTGACTTGCAAGTTTGACCTGGAGGGGCAAAACTTGTACGCTGTCAAGTGGTACAAAGATGGTCGTGAGATCTACCGCTATGTGCCAGCAGAGAAGCTCACTCAGCAGGACTTTCCCATGGCTGGTGTTAACATTGACGTGAGTTAAATGGCTTTAAAACTAAAGTAATTGAAGGGAAATTTCTGTTATATATTAATTGATCAATTGGTGCACAAAATAGTGTCCTACATTCGGTCAACTCTAGTGATGGAAAAAATTGTGGCGGAAAGCATCCCGTTATTGTTGAATTTAATAGGATTTCGCAAATTAGACTGATTTTCATTTGGGTCTATTAGGTCAAGCCAAGTCACGTTTCATTTACGTGAAGTATAATAATTTGTAAATCTCAATTATTTTCAATATATTTGAGATATACAAATTTTCAGTTCATATTCTATATACGAAATCGATTATTAGACGAAATAAGTTGAATATTACAAAAATGAGTTCAATTTTTTCCCTGTTCAATGAGCCTTCAGCAGTTTTCAAATTAGAAGCTCCATCCTATTAACATTCATCTTGCTAATTCCATGCAGAATTTAGAGCACAATTATTTCAACATTTGATAGTTATCCTTTTTATTATCAACTGCCTGCGTATATCGGAGGAACCTTTTTAATTCCTGGAGCTCTGGCACTCCTCATAAGCAGAATCCAATGCCTCCGCAAGCCTGGAACTTTTTTAATAAATACATCTAAGTTTGGTGGTCGCAGTGTCGCAGAACTGAATACACATGAACTCTCCCCGCCTCAAAATATTGCAGTCCCCCCTATACTCTCCCTCCATTCTTCGGTTTGCTAAAATTAGTACAACGATCCTGTTGCTCTGACAAAGAAACTGCAGTTGCATCGAGTTTTGGTCAAAGTATCAACATTCATCTTTATCAAAATTCTTGAATGAGATAGAAAACTTGATGGAATGTGTCAGACATTTATAGGTTTTGAAAAGCGTTAGAAAGGATATTCGCTTATGTACTTCCCTTTCTAATAGAAATTAAATTTGTAGAAATGGAGGCACATTAACACATTTTCTGGCACGTATATCATTTCAATGGAGTTATTTTTAATTATTTAGAGTTGATTATTACTATTAAGTTAAATTCTGAAATGAAGAAAGGTTCGCCACAGCAAGACACACACAAGCAAAGCGAGAAGCTGTGGGGAGATTTGTTGCCGGTCTCACGCCGCTTGACGGCGATGGCACAGCGAGACATTGCCTGGATCAGAGCGAAACCTGTACTTCGCAGGAGGGTCTGTGCGCGCTGCCACGATCTGCTGAACATTCAACTTGCCTGCATGCACTGCCACGAACTGCTGAACATTCGGCTTGCCTGTATGCACTGTCACGAACGCCTGAACATTATTCGTCTTGCTTACGAGTACTGCCACGAACGGCAGAACATTCGGCTTACCTGCATAAATTGCAACGAACGACTGAACATTCGGCTAGCCTATATGCACTACCACGAACGCCTGAACATTATTCGTCTTGCTTGCGAGTACTGCCACGAACAGCTGAACATTCGGCTTGCATGCGTGCACTGCCACGACCTGATGAGCATTCGGCTTGCCTCCGTGCATTGTCACTGAACAGACATTCCGTCTGCCTGAATGCATTGCCACTAATCAACAAACAATTGCAAATAAGCAAGTGTGTATTTTCATTCAGCAAAATAACAATTCAACATACGATTTGACTGTAGAGTTCTCTTCTAGGTGCGATAAAAATCACCGTCCTATCTAAACTTGCTTAAGAACACGTTGCGGCCGGCTTCTCGTCTGTGATTGGTGGGTTTAGCTTGAAAAGTCGCCGGTGATTGGCTGACGGAGTCAGGAACTCTTAACAAATTTTATTAGAACGATCCCAAGACTACGTTTCCGCCCGCCTAATTCGTGCAGGTGTCACAGTCTGACAAGGAAGTGGTGCGACTCAGGAACGTGAGCCTCGAGTCGACGGGTCGCTACAAGTGCGAGGTGCTCGCTGAGTCACCGAAATTCATGACGCTCGTCAAGTCTGGCGAGATGCAAGTTGTCGGTGAGTCTACTCATGATAATGAGGAAGTAATTAATTTGTTTCATTAGCTTACATCATATTTAAGGTCAATGATTTAAAACAGAGTTAACTAGGATAATTACGCGGAATTATAAACTCGCATTCATAGATAGAAAGTCATTTCATAAGACGTAAATTTTGCTTGACTGATTCTAGGCAACATTAGAGGTTTGAGTAAACTCTGATGATGAAAAACTTGTAAAACAATTATTTTTACGAGCCATAACTGATTTCAAAGTATATATAAATAGGCTTTGGCGTTGGCTGATTTAATTGTCTTGGTGCATGGCTGATTTAATTGTCTTGGTGCATGGCTGATTTAATTGTCTTGATGCATGGCTGATTTAATTGTCTTGAGATGCATGGCTGATTTAATTGTCTGGGTGCATGACCGATTTAATTGTCTTGATGCATGGCTGATTTAATTGTCTTGATGCATGGCTGATTTAATTGTCTAGATGCATGGCTGATTTAATTGTCTGGGTGCATGACCGATTTAAATGTCTTGATGCATGGCTGATTTAATTCTCTTGGTGCATGGCTGATTTAATTGTCTTGGTGCATGTCTGATTCCTGACAATTTTTTTCTAACTCTCCTTCATGTCATGACAGGGGAAGAATAGCGATAAAAATATTTGTGTTATGATTTCCTTGCGCACTTCTTTCCTTTTAGTGGAACCTAATTAAATTAATATTCTTTAGTATTACATATTCTCTAATATTTCTTATCTATGGATTACGGAGAAAAGATTATCCAAATGAATTATAATTTCTCTCAAGTCATTTTCCATGTGAATATTTTAGATATTCTAATTAATTTAAATAGATTCAGTGCTGGTCAATATTTTAGAAGTAACTGGCATAGCAGCAGTTTTGTGCGTCAGGTGTAGAGATGGTATGCATCTGACGTCCTCTTATTGCTCTTTTAATTACATCCGTCGGACAGTCTTGACGTTTACATTGCTAAAACTGAATTGAAATTACCCGCGTGAGCCAACTTTACGGTTTATGACGGAAATCAGTGTTAGGGTAATTTTTTGTGCATCTTGGTATGTTTGTAATGATGGATTATATGTCAGGAGTCGGTGGTGAAACGATCAAATTCTAAAACGCACGGAACACTCAATATTGATTGATTAATTTTTATTCAATGGGCATAAATTTTGATATATTATGTTTATGTTCGAATACCCATTAGAGGGAAGGAAATCTGCATATGGACTGCTTTGAACATTAGTTTTTTTTCCAAAATCTTCCTTTGCATTTATCTCAGAAATGTTCATTCTTTAGCGGCCCATTTAGCAACATTAGTTAGCGTTGCTCTATGGGCGAGTAAATGTTGATATTTGCAACTCTAATAATATCGCATTCGTTGAGGAAAAATATTGTCAATGACTAACTTTTTTTAAATATTAACTTGTCAGTTAACTTCTGGATGAACAAAGTACGTATTAAACTTGCCGACTTGATCGTACACCCCAACTAAAATATTAAAATTGTTATTTTGTAAAAAATGAAATAGAAAAATCTTTTGTATTATTTTTTGACAATCCAAATTAAGATTGAGTAGAATTTTTCGTGCCCTCATTACTAGGAAGAACTCTGAAGACTGCAACCATGTCGCTGCAACGCGACTTCCTCCTAGCCGTCCAAAGGCGGAGGCAGTAAAATGCAAACGATTTTTTCTGGTGACTGCAACTTTAGCCACTTGAAAGTGTGGAGGGAAGTGCGCATAAAATGCAGATTCTTTCGCTTTTTCCGTACCTCAATAGGCGATGTTGAGAAGTAAGTTTTGCCAGATGACAAATCGTTTGCCAAAGAAAAAATCCCCAGAGTTGATGAAGTATTTTTTGGTTCATGTGTTTTGGGTCCGCGTATCGTCGAGATCTCAACTTGACGTGTAATGAATTTCTTGGTTTTAATGACGATCAGAGAGCGATCTTTCTTCTCACGCATTCTTACAATTTGGGTTTTATATCCACGTTATAACTTGATATGAGCTTCTCTGTGCTATAATACTATGCACTTATGTACTTATAGTGATTTAACTCAATGAGAACTTCGAAAAGTGTATCTTCATAGACGACCTAGCTCTGTGTCGAACTTAGTATTTTAAGTTTATTACAGGATGTAATTTAGTATTAGAACTTTAAACTGTTCTAACCGTGACTAATAATTTTGAGAGATTGGATGCTCCTAAATTGGGACCTGAAATTGTTTCGTTTGATGATAGATAATTCAGTTAAATGCCATTTATCCTCAAAGTTAGGAAGTCTATAAATGCGTAATTAAAATAGAAAATATATTCTATCGAAATACATGTAGTCGTGAGATATATAATTGAAAAAGTAAAATTATTCTTTCGCGAATGACTGCAGTATTAAAGTTTTAAGTTTTTAGTCTCATGTTTTTTACAATTGAATCGAAGAGTAAAATATTTCCTCGAGGAGAAAGGAGAATATTTTCTGAAGTGTATTTATTTCATCTCAATATTTCATTTTTTTGCACTTGCTGCTCAGATCTGCCAGCAGGTCCACCCATTGTGCTGGGGGGACAGTCAGAGTATGAGGACGGAGACCTGGTGAACGTGACGTGCATAACTCTACCGTCCATGCCACCCGCTCAGGTCACTTGGTACATCAACGGGCACGAGGTGTGTGCTACCAACCCTTCATTTCCGGTTGTATTTGTACAAAAAAAACGCTGCCACTGAATCAAATTTCGTTATTTTAATCATTTCTAAAAGACGGTTGTTATTGAAACGAATCTCGTTATTTTAATCACTTCTAAAAGACGGTTGTTAATGAATCGAATCTCGTTATTTTAATCGTTTTCACAAGAGGGTTGTTCCATAGTCGTATCTTGCTTTTTAATATTTTCCACATGATGGTTGTTTCTAAATCTACTCATGTTATCGTAATAATGAAATTTTGTCTGGCCAGGCCACGAAATTGTCCAACAGAGAAATAATATTATTCTTAGCAATCTTTATTCACAATCTTAGCTTTTATTTATTTGTATGCACAACATCATTCATAAACATTATTTAAGTCATGCCATACCAAAATTAGGCTTAAAATAAATGGGCAAGAAGTTTTAACGCAGAAGTGTGATCAGCCTACAAAAGTGATTGCGCGAAGCATTAAAGATATTATAAATATTGGCATGATAATCTTATTAATTTGAAATTATTTGACTGTTGCATTTTATTATAATTGCATATCACGAAAATTTAAATTCTCATTCATTTCATTGCAGGCGCCGAATGACATCCTGTACCCACACTCCACCGCCGCTCCGCTGCCTCAGTCCCCGCAGCATTACCCAAACAACCAATACCCGTTCAACCAATACCCAAGTAATAGGTATCAGGAAAACCATTACATGCATCAGCATCCAGATACCAGTCAAGGAACTTCTGGCCGTGATTGGTATCGTGACCGCAGGTCGAGTCATTCGACTCACAATTTTCGAAATGGAAATTTATCTAATAAAACTTTTGTTAATGAATCCACAGAAGCAAAAAGAGATCCAGCAGCAAACATAAATGGCAGTATAATATATGTGAGGCCTAATAATGACACAACAGAAGCACTTCTCACTTTTAAAATACTCGTTGAAGATGCAGACAAAAATATAACATCAAATGCTTATGTGAACCGAATTAATATTACTTATGAAAAAGAAGGCTTTTCGACAGATTCAAAATTTGTGCACGATTATGAAGGCTTTGATAGTTCAGACATAACTAAATCAAACGAGTCTTATATAGACGAAAAAACTCAAGTATTTTATAAGGTTCCAATAATAGTGAACGATAGTCGAAGCCATGTTAGTTCGAAGTTATACAAATCAAATTTAACAAAATTGAGAATAAAATTGCACCGAAGACGCACAATTACGCGAGTGTCTCGCACGCAAAGAGATTATGACACGTATGGACAACCACGATATGCGACCAGGAAAAACATGGACCCCTTGTATCAATCTGGCTTAGAGTTTTCTAATGAAAAATTCAGTCGGGATAATGATCCATATTCCTTCCCTTCATCTCACTCAACCAGCCTCGCGAAACCTCCCTATCTTATACCTGATTTCGGTGATACCGAACATGAAGAATGTTGTGATACCGAACGTAATAACCATGAACAGAATTCTCACCGTAATAATCATGAGCATAGTTCTCACCGTGAAAATCATGCAAAGGGTTCTCATAATAACAACCTAGCGGGCAACTCTGTCGGAAGCGCCCGGAGCTCCGACCATCTCCAGCAGTCGCAGCCTTCGCTGTCGCACAGCAGACAATCCGTCAAAGTTAGTAGCAATGATTTTGTTGGACGTGCAAGAGTTCAATCATGGCTAAATACAATGAATTTATCTCAACGGTACGTTTCTTGAATCTAACATTTTAATAACCAAGGTATAACTCCCAGGGAATAACAATTGGGTAGTTAATATTGGAATATAGATATTTTTTATTTTGCGTAATTTGATTTTAAAAATCCATTGCATCCTTGATTGACACTTGCAAGTCGTTGATAACCACAGCAACTGTAATTTGTCTCAAAGCGCTAGAACGCATCTGACGAGGCAGCGTCATGTTCAAATTTGACAAACCGTTTTACGGTGATTATCTAAACTGGCGCCCAATTTCATGGTCGATAGAATACAAAAGCTGGCCGCACGCCACGATAAATGCGTAAGATTGATAAGGATTTAGGAGAAAATTAGAAAAAAAGTTAGTTTGCTTTTTATGCATATAAGCAATTTTTGGAAAATGTTTGCCAGTGTTTCCATGTTTTTAAATTCAATGCTGTACTCACTTGAAAACTTGATTCTTATTCCAAGGCTATAACAATTTATTGTGGCTTCATTCTATTGCTCATCACCTTGATTTGGTTGCATAACTCTTAAGTTAATTAATGTACTTAATAACTCACACTCGTGACCGTAACGTTGCCAGGTAACCCTGGCGTTCACGGTGCGCCGGTATCACTTCGACCGTGGCAACATGACGCTGCGATGCGAGGCTCGGGTCTCGGAGCTCTACACGGGGCAGGAGGAGCTACACGCGCGTCGCAAGACCACCATCAGACCTGCACTTTTTGGGGGCAGAACTTCAGGTGTGGTTAGCGGTGTAGTCAAAAGTTATAGTACATTATTGATAAATATTTCGTTTTGAGTTATCTTCATAAGGCTCTTGGCTAAGTTATCGCTCTCTTCGGAGACAGAACTTTAGGTGTGGTACGCGGCTTAAGTACATGTTATGGCAATTCATAAAATTATTATGTTGAGTTAATATTATATTATAATTACTTTCTTTTGATTACGGCTAATGAGCAAGTTTTGCGCCGACTTCGAGCAGCGATAACACAGAGTTGTCGGTCTAGATAGTGCAACCTGCGATTCATGAGCGGTGAAAGCTCGAATTAGCAAGTGGATGAATCATTGACGAATCGAAGCAGGATAGAATTATTAATAGTCGCAAACAGGCAAACGATGAGGCGAGGAAGAAGAAACTTCCACGCAACATGCATAATTTCCCCGTAGGATAAACAAAGGGAATTATTTGTAAATGCCGTTAAGATTATTGCCTTTTGGTCCCTTTGGTTGCATATACACTGTTAACATGGTGTGCGGAAATAAAAAACTTTTAAGTATGCGGAACAGACTTATCAAGCACTTTCGTGTGCCTGATCTAGATTGATGCTCGGTTAACACGTCAAACACGAGTTCATACAAAATCCAGCTTGGGTTAGCTGAACGTTACACTTGACACGGTTACTCTAATGATGCCTTCAACAATCTAATAAAATGATGATCATTGTATAGTCACTCAATCCAACAGGACAGATGTAAGGGTCATTCGTAAATACGTAACTTTCATCCTCTTTAAAAGGTATAACTTACTGCGACTGGAAAAGATCTCTAATTTCCTTTCACCTTGAATTAGGCTTAACTTTCGTCAACATTTGAACATACAT
The DNA here is from genome assembly GCF_000764305.2 of Hyalella azteca. Classification (NCBI taxonomy): domain Eukaryota; kingdom Metazoa; phylum Arthropoda; class Malacostraca; order Amphipoda; family Hyalellidae; genus Hyalella; species Hyalella azteca. The sequence goes on along the minus strand of NW_025942115.1, from coordinate 57,640 downwards.
AACTTACTTTCATTATCAAAATGTTTAACTTTTTTTCCACCATGAAACGTGTCTAAATTTTTTGTCCCTGTGAACATGTTTTTAATACATGCGCAACTCAGGTACGGTTTCTATTTTCTGCTTGCTTCACGTCCATGTTTTATATTTTCATTTCATAAAAATTCTATTTCAATTGTTACAAGAATTATGACTAATGCTGATAATAAACTTTATAAAGTGAGTCTGTGCGATTTCAAATGCTTATTTTCACTTGAACTAATTTTTAGGTCCATTAGTCAATTTTAAGATTTTCCAGGGACACAGTTAATGTATCATTACTTACGGCTGGCAATAATTCGCTGAGGTGTTCACGCGCTCGAGTTTGAAAGCAGCAGTTACTCTGTCAGGTCGTTTGTCAGCGACCAAAGTCATTTACGGGGACAAACGTCGGCAGTGTCAGCCGTGCGCCAGTCCTTCTATCCGTCCGTTTAGCGTCTGACACGGAAGTATCCTCAATACTGTCAGCCATTGTAAAGTCATGCAGGATCTTTGCTTTTGTGTGTCTGTAAAGTGTCTGTCAAAATATGATTGCTTCTCGAAAATCAAATATAATTAAATTTTTCATATGTTCATTAAATTTTAATTAAAAACATTTTATTTCGGGGTCATTCCTGCCATTGCTGTTTATGTGTCGTTATTACATTTTTAGGAATATGCGACAAAAATGATAATGCAAAATGTTCATGAGCCGAGACTACGTTTTAAAACTTAGACTACTTAGGCAACTTAAATACGTAAAAAATACTTAGATTAGTTTATTTGAGGTATCATTTTTATGTAAGTGCCAATTACATTGAATATATTGAACGGTATCAGAGAAATTTATAGTTGATTATACGTATGGATAATAATGTTCATAATGCACAACGAGACATCTATTTGTCCCTCAGGAGCCTCAAGTACTTCACATGGAATAATGCTGAGCGTCATGCCTGCGATACTATCAGCTTATGCTGTGCTGGACTCCATAGTATGACACAGCAATAGGCACAACCTTCCCCCCAGAATTGCAGTGAAGCATCTCACGATAATAAGTACGGTTTGTCGACTTAACCGCTATATCTCCATTGATTAGAATTCAGAAGTAATTAAAATTCTTTACTCGGTTTGATTTTAAATTGATCGTGCTATAAATGATCGTCAGGCCTTAGAGAATTTCATGCCCGGACCTCGCGGTCAGTGAGGTCAGAAAGGCTTCAACGACATAAATAAAAAATAAACAAAAAGCTACGGCGAGTGTACGATTTTTTTTTTTCACATATGACATGTGAACGTAATTAACATGATCAACTCATATGAAATGCATGCGTAATTAAATTGATCAACATGTATTCATTTATTAAATATCAAAAGTGTCAAATTGAATCCATCGACATGAATTAAATTGGTCTTCTAATGTTATATTCATGCGCAATTATATCGTTCGAATAATACCCATATGCGAGTAATTAAAAATTTAGAATAAATTTTAATTATAATAATTTTGCACCTTCAGGGTCATACTTTCGATCGAGAGCAGAATAAATTACATATAACATAAGAAGCTGAATTCAAACCTCGTTGGCAATAAATCTCATCCCTTGTGTTATTATCGCCTTTCACAAAAATTTTAATTCTCTCTTTAATAAAGCCTCAAATTTCGCAGAGAAATGAAGTTAAATTTTCAATTACAACGTGTCGGTTCTCTACTATCTGTTTTACCCAATAAAAATATTCGAGTCCGTTAGCACACCGTCATCTCTAAATTTCAATTTGCAATATTTTAGCAGCATATATGTTGAAGAAGTTATTGTAGTGAATAAACTGTAACAATTTTGATTTATGGTGTTCAAAATTTTTTTTGCTCATCAAGAATGAATAAAGTAGATTAAATATCATTGTTATTATCATAATTGATTTTTTAAATTGCCAAAAATCTTTGTTGAAGATTCTACGATCTGTATAAAATATCTAGGTATATAGGTCTAAAATCCTGTAAAACATGTCAATATATATCAGTTAGTAACGTTGCTAAACATGATATCCTTACCCATTTAATAAACTGAAGACGGATTTGAAACAACCACATGTATAGCACAATAAGATGTACATGAATTACCCAGCCAAAATGTAAGTAGAAATGGTTAATAAGCGACGTACATTACTTCTTCCCATAATGTGAACTTTAGACTACGAATATTTTTAACAAAAATTATATGCCCTTTCTCTATGTTTTTTCATGTTTTCCAATTTATTACTAAGTGTTCAGCCTACTCGCATTTAGTTTTACATAACACAATAATAGGTTTAAATTACAGTCCGATTTGGATTTTTTCAGAATTGCGGATCTTGAAGATTTCAATTTCATATGAGCATCCAGGGCTTTCACCATCTAAGTCATCATATCAGAACAAGAATTTTTCGTAAAAGCTGGCTTATTTAAAGTGTGAAGCCTTCATCCAAAATTTCCTTATATTAAATTTGCTGCTCATGTTAGGCAACAAGTTCTTGTGTTTATAATTTGATTCATATTCACTGAATCATTCTGATTTGGCATGGGACAGCAATGCTACTAGTATTGGCAGCCAAGATTAGTCTTAGTCTGAATCGTTCATGGACCGATGTAAAAATGGTGGAAGCTGAAGCCTGATAATTATTTCATTTGCATTCTTGCCACCTTAGATGTTATTTTTTCGAAAATATTTAATTTGATTTTATTGTACTTGAGAGCGGCGACTCGAGAACGTCAACAACTAGTGTCTCATAGACGGTAGGACTTCTTAGTAGGCTCGCTGTATTCAACTTCCTGCCAAATGTTATATTGCTGTTTATTGCACGAGTTTATTTGACCGCACAATGTGGAAACTCTATGTGTACCATGGACACATTATGTTACTCAAAGTAGCTTCCCTATTAATATGACCAACATTAGCTACGATAAATAATTTTGAGCCGTGTATGTGTCAAGACAAGATGGTAGAAAATCAATGTGATCACATAGATATGAAAAACATACCGTGAAGACCAGTTACCAATGAGCGACTTAGATTGCATGTTAATATGTCAGTAGTTATAGAAGATATTGTACATATAATTTTAGAGCACAGGGTATTCTAGCAATATTAAGACAGACAGCTGTAGATAAAACTTAATTAACTGTTACCGTATGAGTACAGCGGCTGTTCGAGTAAAGCTTCCTTGCAACGATGGACCCAAGTCGATCCCAAATTTGATAAATAAGCATTTTTTATCCCTCTCTACGTGCGAGGGCTCAATACAGCTTATAATCTTGGTTTATGACATGCATGATTGATTAATAATTTTATTCAATACAGTATATTTACACTGATAGTTCATTACATTACCAAAATAAGGATTTGTTTCATTTTTTTTCTTAGGTATTGATGAGGCTCACTCATCTGATGATATGATATCATGATGTGACAAATGAGAAAATTATAATTTAATAACTTATAAAAAATTTAGGTGTGAATAAAAAGAGCGTTTAATTCCACAAAAAAACTAATTTTATGAATTTTTCCTTCAGGTATCATTCAATATTGAGAAAATATTTTTTTAGTAAAACTTACGTGATCCTTTTAACTTCACTTAATAATCCTTTCCGTCATTTCTTTCTCATGTCATACTCGTTGAAAACTGGACCACTAAATTATGAAAATACCAACCGGTAAAGCCTTACACATATCGTGCAAAAAACTTTTAACAATTCAAAAAAAATTAAAAATCAGCAAATTTTCACTTTACTTTTTTAGCTTAATTCAGAAACTCGTTCGGGAATGTTTTGAGGACATGACCAAAGGCCGAGATCCAGCAGTGCGTCTCCTTACATATAAAATATTATGCATGGTTCGACAGGTAATAGTACGACGGCTCCGATAGAATTTTAGCTCGGACTACTGTGACCCTTCCTTAGCTTAGCAATCCTGTTCCTGTTGTGCATAAAAGTATCTGGAATAAACGGGTTTCACTTACCTTACGAAATAGTATTTCAACATTTTTCTAACATTTTTCTAGCTTTCGATTTGTTTCCCTTTCGTTTACAAGTGGCTTCAGACAACTGGATTAATCCATTGTTAAATAAACTATAGAACTAATTATTTCACTCCTTGCATTCAGCGGATCTTAGCACTCACATATTTACATCCATCCATTGTGTGTCATTTTTATTATTTTTTGAATCGTATGCCAATCAGGCATCAGATGTTGAAAAAACGTTCATTAAACGGTGTGTCAACGAAAAAGAAATCCGCTAATCGATGATCTCTAAACGCCAATTGCCTTGATGGACAGTTTTGGTTGTTTATGAGGGTACAAACATCTTCCCTAAGGATAGTTTCATTCAAATTAAAGCAATATTGTTCGCAGTTTACTCATCATTTCTTGGTAAGCTTCATGTAAATTAATGTCTAAGCGCAAATTTGCCCATTCCCTGCATCTTGACTCTCTACTCTACATGTGCCTTAAAGAGTTATGTTGGAGGGCAGGCAAAGATGTTTCATTTCGTCGAGTCAGGTCCATTTTTGGGCCATCAAGATATTCGAAGATGCAATTAGTGCACCAATGCTCGGCTGCTGTCAGGACTGACGGACTCTCGTAAAGCATCTTCTTCGCGTAACGAATGTCATTTCCCTGAACTCTGCTTGTTTGTGTATGAGCAGAATGGATAGAGGTTACGTTAGGTTCTAGAAGAAGTTTCAAGTAAGGCATAGAAATTATCAGAGTTACAACTTTCGAATGAGGAAAAATATGTCCTATAGTAAACACACGTTAGCATATACCTGTATGCACCCCGACAACAATTGGACGTTAATTAATTAGGCAACTCTCCTTGCAATTTCAAACTTGAAGTATCAGAAAAAACATGCAGCTTACAAGAAGTAATTCTTGACGAAAAAACTGGTTCTGACCTATTAAATGAACTCGGATCTTGTGAAGAAAAATAAAATACCTGTAATGATCAATATTCTTAGAAACATGTATTAAAAGTTCTTAGCTGGACCTGATATCAGTGCAAGCAAAATCTCTTATGAATGTTGATCTGCCGGTGCGCAGACGGCATTCTCGCGCTGCGGCTGCTGATCCAATAGCGCGATAAGCAGGATTCCTTTCAGCGCCAGAGGAGACGAGTCGCCAACTTCAATCTGCTGTGTTGCGAGCGATCAGGAGTAGTGCGTCTGGCGGTTGTGATGTGATCAGTGCTGGTAGGAAGTACGATAACATGCATAGTGTTGGATAGGTATAGATACTGTACGTGTCAGACTAGCATGAACAGGTCTGGCAGTTGCGATGGCAACAGTGGTAGGAAGTACAATAACATGCATAGTGTTGGAAAGGTAGATAGTGTACGTGTCAGACTAGCATGAACAGGCAGTTGCGATGGCAACAGTGCTGAACATGCATAGTGTTGGAAAGGTAGATAGTGTACGTGTCAGACTAGCATGAACAGGCAGTTGCGATGGCAACAGTGCTGGTAGGAAGTACAATAACATGCATAGTGTTGGAAAGGTAGATAGTGTACGTGTCAGACTAGCATGAAACGACTGGCAGTTGCGATGGGAACAGTGCTAGTAGGAACTAGGAAGTACGATAACATGCATGGTGTTGGATAGGTAGATACTGTACGTGTCAGACTATCATGAGAGGGTATGGCAGTTCCGATGCAAAGCAGTGCTGGTAGAAAGTATGATAACATATTGTTAGATAGGTAGAAGTCTATTGCGGACTGCTGTAGAGTAAGGTCTACTCACTACCAGCGAGTAGACTTAGAGGCCGTTTCATGTGAAACAGTTGTTTTACAATCCATGGCACTTAATGTATAATTCAACAAGCAGACACCTTTTTAATGAATAAAACCTGTTGCATGATAACTGTTGCAAGATCAAAAGCCGGGGCGAGTTGTGATGGACAAAATTTAGACAATTTTTTTTATATCCTGGTTGAGTTACTGTCGAAAGATTTTATGTATACATGAAACAAATCAGGTCTGTGGAGACCAGAAGCTGACTTGATTCCGCTGTATTTGATTTTTTTTAACAAATTCTTCCTCCTGAAATAAAACAAAATTTTCGGTCGAATAAGAAAACAAACTACGAAACTTTACAAATATCCCGTCCCACCAAGTCCAAACGGAAGTAGGGAATAGATTTTTGTGGTATTTCTCGAGCAAGAAATTCCTTTGTAGGGCCTTTAGCTCGAAGACGGCGTCCAATACTTAGAATTTAAATCTCTTAGGTGCAGTTGATCCGCAGGATATTGGACTGCAGACGCCGCAATAGGTCGCATTCCCACGAAATCAGTTGGTGCCAAGTCTTCCTGAAATAAACACATCAGATCGTAACCCTAACGCTCCAACGCCACTCTATGGGTCTCATTCTTTTGCTGCTGAGCAGCATTCGCCCTTCTGGGTCCCATTGACATTTTTGATGTTACTATTACTGACTCACAATCGTCAACAGTTGGAGCTATTAACATCCCATGAACTTGAGTTCTGGCGTTGAGACTGCGCTACGAATATCTTATTTTAGGATAAATTATTTGAATATTCATTTAGAATTTGAAACAAAAATAGTGATGTCAGCTTTATATTAATTCTAATTTGATTTGTCTCTGAACTTTGATGTAGTTTGTGGATTGCTTTGTCATAGTTAGGGTCAAAATAAAAAAAATAAGTGCGATAAAAACGTTCAATTTAAGAAAAAATTACACGTGCGAATGTATTAATAAAAAGTAAATTTCCAAGTTACACTGATTGTCATTGACGATTTAATTTGATTTAATCACCGTATGAACAATTATCTCTTATGCATTTCACATACGGGAGCTTCAACGTCCTCCAGCTTTAAATGTGAGTTGATTCCACAAACGTCACCGCATGAACACACAACTCCAGAGGGCGCACACAGTTCAGGCGACACAATAGATCATTCACGGCATTTGTATTTAATTTTGGTGATTTAGTAATTCTGATTACTATTCATGTTGTCCAATCGCAACGTTTCAATGCTGATAATTATATAATTGGACCTCAATGATATCGACGTGAGGCATCGAATGCAATTCATTCTCCCAACTCAGTTGGGCCAATGTTGGCGATCCTCTTTCATTGATAAGATCTTGATTATCTTATCGATAAAGCCATTAAATAATGATGATTAAAAACAAACAAATAATACAGAGAAAGAACAATGCTCAGCACCAAGAAAGTTTGATAAGTTTAAATGAATATCATGAATAACACTTATTAACCCTCACTAAAACTTTCTTCCGACTTTTTTATTTTCATAGTTGGCGTAAATCGCAAGAAATTTTCGAAAATTTTCATCATTGTTATGGAATGGATGAACCGAGATAAAATCGTTATAATAATAATAATAATTGAACAGTTTTTGGAATATGACTTTGGCGGCTTCTAAATCATCAATAATGCACTTCTTACTACAAATTTTTTATTCTACAAACAGTTTGATTTGCTGTCAATTTGTATAACGATATTTGTTAATCGTCATCAAGTACGATTTGAAACTCCAGAAGAATATGAGCACAAATTTCAAATAAACTAAACTTTGACCTTCAATCAAGGGATAAAAATTCAAACATTTTTCCGTGACAGCCATTTTGTGCAAAATGTGAATCGAAGGCAATGAAGAATTTTGCAGAGATTTCTCACTGACGACTGCCATCTAGTGCGCTAGTCTGGCAATCAGGAGCGCATTTGCGTTGACAAGTCATCGTTACGAAGTTTACAGCTGCAACGCAAGACGACAAATTTGACAGACATCGAATAAATTCTGGCACCAAACGAACTTTATGTCCAAATAAACTATCAAAATGGCAATCGAACAAATTTTCCAACGAAATTGTATTTTTGGCAATTTAGGTCCTGACTCGCCGTATGTTTTTGATCGACGTTTAAATTTCATAAATTGACTCTAATATTTGATAAACAAAATCAATATTTATCCAGTCGAAGCCAATTATTTTGTTTGCATAAGATTAAGTTTCAGAAGAAAATGAGGAAAAATAAAATATTGAAAAAGCGCCATTTCGATCTTTTCACCAAGCACAAGTGTGTCAGAAATGCGTTAAATATTCCAGTTCAAAAACTAATGCCCGGATAAAAAACATGGACATACAGTATTTTGTCAATATTTTTCTCTAACGTAGTTCATTTCAAGCTTATGAAGAAAATGCAAACCTCAATTTACTGATAAACTGACTTTAATTTAGAGCAATTTGGAAAATGGAATATTTAGGAGTGGAATTTAGGATATATTGTTTACTGGAACCAAAACTTTTCTCTAAAAAAATTTATCAATGCATTGTTTAACAAAATAAATTATCGAAACTAAACAGTATATATAGTAAGCGGCACAGCGGACATCACGTGTCGTTTACTACCATTCGCATCTAAGCCGGCTCGAAAAATTGCAGAGCAACATAATTTTTCGCTCATGAACATTCCACAAGAGAACAGTTTAGAAATTTATTTAATTTAGACATATTCTCAATGGTTCACTGCACGAAGCTCAAAAATATTCATAACGAATGCCCAAGTCATTACGATGGTTGGAATTGTAATGGTATATACGTCGCGTCTACTAATGGAGGAGCTTTGCGCAACTTCCAAGCTGGAGCTGTGATGGACGTTTCAATTTTCGTTATTCGCCGCTCCAATTTGGTTTTGGGAGCCTTAAGTCCAGCTATCGGAGCATGACCTTTAATGAGAATTGGCGCGTATAATTGGAAAAAATAATGTGAAGTCATTTTGATAATCCGTCCCAAGAATTACTCATAAATTACTCCTATAAATTCTAAATATTTCGATCATATTTTCACCGTAGATGAATACTTGAAATACCATTTATATGACAAGAACATTCATGTATAAAAGGAATACTTAGAGTGCAGAGATGTTCCGCAAAAAAAAACAATTCGGGGAAGAGAAACTCCTAATTTTAAGCAATTTTTTTATTTTATCGAGCAATGTCGTCTCAACATTATCTAATTCAGCATCCCTCGCTTGATATGGTCTAAGTTCAGCGCCAACATGGAGCACAGAGCATATTTGCTGTAGAGCATCTGCCACATGGCTGATATTTTCAAGGAACCATAAAGCTTATAGAAATTAGCATAATCTGACTCTATTGCCTACGAATCCTCTCCGAGCGAGACCACTTAATTGAGTGGCGTTGCTACTGAGCAGCAATCGCAAGCCTGAGTCCCGCTGCGAAAAGGACGAGTTTTTATTAGCGCAAGTTTGGTAAGCGAGTAAAGTGAATGCGTCGTCATGGCTAACTTGTGTCGTCATTCAGTATAGTGCACGCCTTCAGAGATGAACTCCTTTTCAGAAAAATGTCTAAAAATATAAATCTTAATTGACGAATCTACAAATGTGAAACGAAGTCATCTGAAGATCTTATATACTTAGCTCCAGAGAGTAATGTCATTCATGAATGTTGACCCTTTATTTAAAATTCCATGAACATCATTTCCATCAAGGAAATCCCTAATTTCTTCTAGAAATTTCCCCGATAAATACCCAGCCATATTCAAATGCCTTTCATGATGAATATATCAAATACGAAAAACTTGTTGTGAATTTATGTAGCCCGGAAAAATACAAACATAAGAGCTAAACTAAGAGCAAGAATTCATTTCATTAAGTGTAAGAATCATGGCTGCGAAATTTCTCCCTAAACTCGTACATGAAGACATGTCAGCTCGCGCTCATCACGCGATGGCGCCCGACGTGTTTTGCTTTACTGAAGCGGACCGCCATCGACGATGCATATCTCGACAATCCTTGCCGTAATGGAGCCGTGCTTAGCATGTAAGTTTTTGTCTCTCAAAAGAGTGATTTTGTTTCGGGCAACTGGCAAGTGCGTTGCGAACATAAAAAACCATTGTGTAGTTTGAGCGCAAGATAAAAAGAAAGAAGGATGCTGGGGCTATAGAAGGCAACCTCGTCGAGAGGCTGAAGGCTTGACTGCTTCGTTTAAGTGATGGCATCTCATTGGCATAAGGCGAAACTGCGCGACAGGCAGCCCTGCCTCCCTACACGGTCTCCCTCGTCGGTATAACGATATCATCATTTATTTTTTGTGATCAAATTAATTTACAAGTCCTCACCAGCTATAAAACTTTTTATGAATTCTGTTCGACGCCTTAAGAGCCCAAATAAACTATTTATTATGCAAATTAATGCCAGGAGAGCTCTACTCGTCTCTTCTTGTATGGAAACATTGACCGTTGTCATGACTACCAGTCATATCTACAAGTTTGGTAGCTAAGCCCAGTGGACAGACGATGTAATTGATAATCATTAATTAGGTAACGATAACGTAGAGTTTTTTTAGTTCCTTGCTAAAAAAATGTAATGAAAAGTTTACACGATCAATAGATTAGACGATGATGGATGCAACAGTATCACGAACTATTTTTTGCACCCACGCATTTTCAAGAACATTTCAGTTCAAGCTATTGGGTTTTAAATTTTATTGAGCCCACTATAATAAAGAAATATGCTAAATATATAGTACATCCCCCAAAAGAACCCAAACGTCTTGAATTAGCATTGGGACGTTGCAAATCTACCATCTCAATGATCAATAATATTTTTAAGGCATTGATGGAACATGAGACAGAACAATAATTAGCGTCTTAATAGACTGTTTTGTAAAATTTAAAAGCGAGTTGGAAAATTTTTCCAACTCAGCAGCTGTGTTTTGATTTCTTTCGAAAAAATGAAGTGTAATGAAATATCGACAGATTTATTCGGATATTATATTTTTGTCCGCATCCTCAGTTAAAAACTTCATGCAGCTACCGCTGGATGGGTTCATGTCATGTATTTATTGAACAATTGCAATCGTATCTACGAAGTTCTATAACATCGTGTAAGTAATAGAGTTTAACATTAAGATACTTCTAATTATAAAAATTACTTTTGGGTTCAAAACCTAAGCTTACTGTGTTATATACATCGTTATATTCATCATACTGATAGTATTAAAATTCATCATTACAGCAAAAATGACACGGTCTTCTCCCTAGAACCCTAAAAATGCCTCCCGGCCAAAGCCGCTGTGTATGCAGATCATGAGAAAGCTTTTAACTTGATGAAGAAAACAACAAGACGAAAAACTGGGAGAAGAGTGGGCATGGATGGAGAGGGAGAGTTTGGAGAGGGTAATGAGAGTAAAATACTATTGGGGAATAGATTGTGAGGTGGAAACCATTTCGGATTTTTTATTTCTGAAATCTACAAAATCATTTCATAATGACAGCAATTATTGATAGATGCCAGGCCGCGCAAAATCTACGGAATTTGAAACCAGTATTTGAGTATCACTCGTTAAATGTCTCACTTCGTTCTAAGATTGTGAATCAGCTCACTGAAAGCCAATGGTATCAAATTTTCGACAAGATTTATTTTCGAAAGTTGTCTTAACTGTTTAAATTATTGGTCTTTAAGGTAATTTCTTAAACAAGTACTTACAGCACTAGTTTACTTCAATCGCCAGTTAACTAAGAAAAAAAAAAACGCCCAGAATAAGATAATGGTCTCCATAAGTAACAAACGTTTTTTTCTTTCATTCACGTTCACCACTGAAATTTTCTGCCGTTCACACATGACTCTTCAAATTCGCTACCGCTCACATACGCTACCGCTCACTTACGCTACCGCTCACATACGCTACAGCTCACATACGCTACCGCTCACTTACGCTACCGCTCACTTACGCTACAGCTCACATACGCTACAGCTCACATACGCTACTGCTACCGCTCACATACGCTACAGCTCACATACGCTACCGCTCACTTACGCTACCGCTCACATACGCTACAGCTCACATACGCTACCGCTCACATACGATGCCGCTCACATACACTATCGCTCACATACGCTACCGCTCACATACGCTATCGCTCACATACGATGCCGCTCACATACGCTATCGCTCACATACGCTACAGCTCACATACGCTACCGCTCACATACACTACCGCTCACATACGATGCCTCTCACATACGTTATACTTACATACAATGCCGCTCGTATATACTCCTTCAAATCCAGAACCAGATTGTTGAAATCTCTGCACCGAAAGGCCGAAAGGACGCTCTAGGATTTTGGGTTCTGTTGGGCATCTATTATAATAATTTTTGCCCAGATTAACCCGTTTTCTGCATACGTATTTTAACAATAGATAAAAATAGTTCATGATAGGATCTTAGCTTGGTTCGTTATTATAACTATGAAGAAACGTACATTTGATAGAGGTTACGTCTCATAAATTATAGCATGATAAGGATTATGATAGTGAGTCATAACGTTGTTATTGAAGCTGTGTTGCCCATAGTCGAGCAATCTTGCCTAAAACTGAGTTTGCATATTTCGGTAATTAACAGTGCAGGAAGCATAACATTTCATCAATAAATAATAAAGTAATAGATAATTTCAAAGAGTATTATTTGTAAGAGTTCATTGCTGAATTCGAAACGTTTATGCAAGATTGCGGATGTATTTTGTTGGTACAAGTTCAATAAGATCACGAAGTTTGTCCCAGTGCACCATGAGTCGCCACATGGGGGCTCCAGGATCTGTTTGTTGTCGTCAAAGCTCTCGTTAGTGTCAGGTAACGAGTCGTAATTGCTTGCATTTACCCATCATCAGTGGCCATTGAAACGCATCTCATCATAGGCTTTTGATTGCGGCTTCACCTGTTCCTTCTGCAGATGTAGGCTGTTTGCACAAGGTTCTTTATCTGTTGTCACGTTAACAGTTTAAAATGTTAACTGAGAGAGTGGCTGCGAGTCAAACTGTAAGTTGTTTAATTGCGATTTCAAAAAATTGCCTAATGAATGAACCGCTGTAATCCCATCTGTTGCCTTCTGTTTATTTATTTATTTTTAACTATAGACACTCATGATGCTTCTATTAGATTGTACCATCCACAGCTTCATCTATTTTTACGATGTTTTTATAACATATCACCATAAATTATCATCATGTAAAATATGTCCTATTTATTTAAAAAAACTAATAGCACACTAGTTCACAGTTCATAGTTTTCTGGCCACTAAAAAAATCATTTATTACCAAAATTTACAAGAGAATATTCTTCTCTAACGGATGCAACTTTTCTTACCTCATTCATTTCCTTAATTTTTATTCGTCGGCTTTCCACTAGAATTAAGAACAGCGTCAATGACTTACAAAACTATTATCTCTCTTTATTACTGCTCGAGATAATCTAGTAGATTATTAGATCCAATTAAGCACGAACAAAACCTTTCTGAAAACGAACTAAAATTAAGATATTTCCCTAAAAATAATCAATAAATAATAATAATCGCCACACTCACTTAGAAACCACAGCACACTTCTAACTCGTTTGTCTTCATTTTTGTAAACACGTCGCATCAGCTGGTAATGCATGAAGCACTCCGGTCTGCCTCTTCCCTCTTCCTCTTACTTGGGCCTCATGCGCTTTGCGATCGAAAGACCGAGAATAATTACCCCCAAGACTCTCGTTATGGGGTAATTATTCTCCATGTTGCATCTCTTCAAAGAATTCCGGCATCACGGGAGCCCTTCATCATCCCCTCACTACGCACTGCTCTCTCCCTAAACTGCAATATTTAACAGCATTTTAGCCATGCTGGATCAGGCTGTGGAATAGATCATTACTCATTATGATAGCCACATTGATATTTATGTTTTTGTTCACGGTAAGACGAAAATAAATGGCAAATACATCTGAGAAATCAAGTTATTAATAGCGTCATCAATTGATATTTAGCATCAGTAAAATTGATTTTATTATTATTAATTTCCTAAACATTTATTAGTATCTGACAAAAAATAACCCTATAATAAATTTAGAGTAATTTTGAGTAATCTAAAGTACGTTTAAATAAAAATTTACCGTTTTATATGCGAAGCGTACGCAGATAAATCACCTGTGTCTTTCATTTACAGAACTGTATGCAGAATAAATTGTTATTTACACTGACACATCATGACGTTACTCAGATCATTTTTATAAGGGCGCTGGTTGGGAGTTTTCACAGATTAAATTTTTACCACTTCGCAATCCAAATCATGCCTCAAATTGTGCATTTCTGCTTCAATTTTGAAAGATTTATGTATTTAACCTTTTAAACAGTGTTGAATTGTGTTAATGAGAATTTACGACACCTTGCATGACAAAAATCCCTGTGAAAGGCAAAGAAACTAAGCATGACTAGAGTATGAAAGAAGCTTTCTTAGAGACGCGCGCTGTCGTCAGAACAGAGCTGAGAATATCTGCAAGTGTAATGCGCCACCGTCGTGAACTTTTACCAGATTTCCTCTCCTACAAAGTTGCTCACTTCAATCTTTAGCTACACAAACAAAACCACGCACGCAAATGTGAACTGCGCGGCTGTCATGGCTTGGATTATATATTTGGGCCTGAGATTCTCTGAAGATTATTTTATTTGTTTCGAACTTTCGTTTGGTCCCGGACTGAGATATCTCGTTCTCTGTAACGTGGATTTTCATAAGATATTTTCATGATAACTTTTGCATATTAATATTTGTTCATTGATTTTGAATACAAGTAAATCATGAGTTTTCCTCTATGCTACGAATGTTATAGAGTCCATGGTCTTAGCTAAGACGCAGGTTAATACAGATCTAAAGAAACCAGAAGCAATTGCACAGCTTGAACCTTGTTCAAATCCATAGATTTTGCTATCTTATTTGATGCTACGGTTGCTGAAAAACAGTTCATTTAATAAAAAATTACCCGATTACTTTTACTTTCCGAATTTATACGTGTTTCGATTTCGACCTTTCACTGCTCATGCCTATTAATGCATTATCTTTACAATGACAGGGCTAATAACACACTGCTGTATTTTTCTAAACAATGAACACAATCTGAGCTAACACTAAAAATTGCATATATGGAGCGAATGTCCTCACAAGATCCTCGATGTCGGTAATAATTTCTTGAAAATCAGACTCTCGTTGATCGCCTAGAGCAGTTTCTCCGTGAACGCCAGGGCTCGGCCGGTCCTTCATCAAAGAGTATTTTATTTGACCCTTAGCTTTAATTTGTTGCAAAATAGAAATGAGAAGGGCTCGGGAAGCGCCACTCGATGCAATATTGAGCCCTCAACAATAGAATATAAGGTCTAATTACGAACTGCCGGTCTGAGGAAGTCCGGGAAACTATGAGAAATGTTCTTTAATATTTGATAAATGAGTCGATATATTTTATTGAAGTACACCCTGGCATATTTGTGGCATTTCTTCAGGGTGATTCACGGACACTTCCTGATTTAAAAGCTCAGTAAAAAAAAGAACTAATAAAGATACCATTACAATATAAATTCTATTGCAATAGACATTACCTGTATTTTGTTATCATCTATTTTTTATAGATGGCATCGGACAAATAACGGCCCTCATTGTCAATGCATTCAGTTGTCGATTTTTGCAGTTACTTTCGACTCGCTGAAGCATAATGACAGGCATGCTGGCGATGGTTTGGCGTATATTGTTCTTCAAATAAAGTAGGGTCCTTGGACAATCATTGTAAACAATTGATTTAAGATGACCCCATAAAAAATCACACAGAGCCAAATCGGGAGATCTGGCCGGCCAAAGGAGGTGACCTCTCAAGGAGATGAAGCGCTCAGCAAAATGTTGTCTCAGAAGACTCATTGAACATCACGCTGTGTGGGCCGTGGCTCCATCCTATTGCAACCAGATATCCCTGACATTCATTTCAACCAATTTTGGCAAATAAGGCGTCAATCATTTGCGTGTACGTATCGAACTGCAGTCACCGTTACTGCGCGTTCGTTCTCCTAAAAATAATAAGGCTACGTTTTCGGGTGTTGTGGCAGTCCGCTGACCTCCAGGTCCTCTTGCATTCACACTTCCACTTGCCCTAAATGTGTTAACCATCGCAACAATCGATTTCTGATCACGAACCAACCTGAAGGACGAATTCGGAATCGAGAACGGAACGCTCGTTGTGTAGCGATAATGGAACGGGCATTAGAAAAGTACGACTCGACAGTAAACGCACGCTGCTCATTTGCCCTATGCATGGAGGTAAATGACTAGGCGGGACACAAACGAACATGATTTTGCCTTTCAGATGAGATACTACCCGCCTTTTCCCTACAACATTTGGCTACTTGGTGCTAAATACTAAACAGGAAGTTTCTTGAATCGCCAAGTATTCGTCGAATATCTCAAGATCGTTTAAACTAAAAGACTCTGACTGCTCGTAAATGAGCTAGTGATGAAGAATTTCGGTATTTTCCAAAACATTTTTAGACAGGCACAGGTATGGAAGATGTAATCTCATCACTCAAGTGGCACCTACAAAGCACGAATAGCGTCACACACGCCACCTTTCAAAGGTGCGTTGAATTACTTGTAATGGGAACACGATGGGTCTGGTCATGCTTATTCATGACATGCTTGCTTCAAGGCTGGGCCATCGATCAGGCTGATCGCATGCGAAACTCTACAAAGAGCGAATTGAGGCGCGCGACGTCGTTTACTGATGTTATGGTCGCATGCTTCCTTGTGCCTGCCAAGCATTTTATCATCGTAACTTTGTGAAAATGATTCTCTTTTTTGGAACTAATTATGTTCATGTGCAAGCGATGCAATTTTGTTGTTTTCTTGTGATTTAAATCAAGTCATTATATAATATTTTTGCTGATTAACACAGATTCCCACAGGCATTAGCTCGATCACGTTTAATGCATAAAAATTGATAATGTTTTAGCTATTTTTAAAACTTGAAGGGAATGCATTGCGGTTTGTTATTCTTGAAATTTAAAATTTATGTTTTATGTAATTTGATATATATGTAAATGACGCCCACAATAAAAACTCTGCTTCTTCCGCAAATTTTCTCTGAGTTTAAAATTGCATTCAATAACGAAGGATGCATTCAAATTTCTATGTATAGATCGAATCATTGATAATCTCTTTTTGGAATATCTAAATTAAAACTTTTTAGTAACACAAAAATAATAATTCACCAATTATCATCAATATTAATTCACCAAAAATTTGTTTGTGCGACACATCGATGGAAATGGCATCGACCAAGAAAGTAGCCGAGTCAAGAAGCATGTGTGTGTGTGTATTCTGACAGAGAACAGGCTGGTGGGCGCATTTGTCGCCACAAGTCTTAACCCCAACTATAAAAAAAACAAGCATGTGTAAGCAAGAAACATCGCTGCCATCAAGCTTCGGGCGATCAATAGAGTGAACTACTAATCAATTGCTTAATCACTGGTCATTTTGTGAACAGAAAATAAATAGAGTCGTTCATAATGTACTCGTAGAGGCTGCTGGTGAGACCCTGCTCGGCTATTGGCTTAATTAAACAGAGTGCCCGATATTGCGGCAGGAAAAGTCGATGATTTTAACAGCTTGATCGTAGAACTTGCGCCTAAATGTGTACGATTTTTATTGGTCTGATTTATTGATCGTAAGGCCATGTTACAGGATATGCATACCAAAGCTCCCACTAAATGTTAATGCATCAAGTGGATACAGTTAATTTAACTTAGTCATTTTATTTTGAACTATTTAATTTTGATTAACAAAAAAACGAATAAACTATCAACAGGAAATGTGAATGCAGGACGTATCATAAATGTCAGCAAACTCAAGGAAAACTAGTCAAGTATGCAAAACCCGTTCAATGTCTAATGATACACATTACAAATGATAGAATTCGGCTAATAAATGAACAAATGGCATTGGCAGTTGATTGGTTTGTAATTCTTCGGGAAGTTTGAGTGCAACGAACTGGTGTACATTAATCGAATAATTGTAATCTTCACAATCATCGTTCATCGAATGATAATTATCATAAAAATAATCGTTATTCGAAAAATAGCAATGACAACAATCATCGTTCGTCGAATGATAACAACCACAACAATTATCGTTCATCGAAAGATGATAATCATAGCAATCAAGGTTTACTTAATGATATCAATCATAACAATCATCGTTCATCAAATGATAGTAATCACAGCAATCATTGTTCATTGAAAAGTAATAATAACAATCATGGTTCATTGAATGATGGCAATCACAACAATCATGGTTCATCGAATGATATGTATCATTATAATCCTGTTTCATTTAATGCTGGTAACAACGGTGAGACGCAAGCATTGCAACAGCAGGGAGTGTAACAGGCACGGGAATGGCAGAAAATTATTTCAAGCATCTTTTGAATGAAATTTGAATTGCAATGAAATTCTGATTATTTACTCGCTGGTTGTAGATGATAGCATTATTGATAGATAATAGCCTTACATCTTCTGATGGAAGCCAAGCTGTACACACACACACACAACTACACATACCAAAAAAAAAATGTACACATATTGGCAAAAACTGCACACAAATTTTAAAATAAATCATATTACATCAGAGATCATTCAAGCCCTACCGTAATGATCACACAGAGCCCACCACACAGATCACACAGTACCCCCACACAAATCACACAGAACACACCACACAGATCACACAGAGCCCACCACACAGATCAAACAGAACCCACCACACAGATCACACAGAGCCCACCACACAGATCACACAGAACCCACCACACAGATCACACAGAGCCCACCACACAGATCACACAGAGCCCACCACAAAGATCACACAGAGCACGCCTCACAGATCACGCAGAGCCTACCACACAGATCACACAGAGCCCGCCTCACAGATCACGCAGAGCCTACCACATAGATCACACAGAGCCCACCACACAGATCACACAGAGTCCACCACACAGATCACACGGAACCCACCACACAGATCACACAGAGCCCTGATCCAAGCCTCTGCCAAAGCCAGGGCCGCGATTCAATTCGTCGAGTATCGCCCAAAGGCTCGTGCCGAACTGCCGTCATTGGGTTTTGTTGTTGCGCTGGCGAAAGGATGGCAATAAGATTTCGCCGTGGCATCTGCACTCAACCCTTCTAGAATTTTTTAAATAAACACACAGCTCAAAATGTTTATTGAATTTGAATATTTAGTTTAAAACTATGCCATTTTTTTTGGTGTTGATCTCAAACTCGATTCTTCAGTATTTCAGATTTGTATTCTGAATAATGCATCATGAGATTGTCTTATTCCCATACACTCGGCGATGGTCGCACATATTTCTCCAAGGGACCACCACGAAAGGCAGAATTGCACCTGAATGTTATTCGTGATACACTTTATCTGGGGCTTTTATTCGGCCGAAGAAGGTCTGGAGCTGCTGGATCCAAGTTTATGTTGTGTGAACGACGCCGGACTGTGCCATTATGACCAGAGTATTCCAGTGCTGTCTTCACCGAAGCCGTGGCTAGATTTCCGGCAAAAATACGAGAGGCGAGTGGCGTATATAACAGGAAAGACAGACGGCGCCACGGGATGATGATGCGGAAGGTGATATGCCAGAGGTTTAGTGAGAAGTCAGTTTTCAGGAGAAGAATCTTGATAAAAAAAAAAGATCTTTAGTCTTAAACCGATGCATTGTTTATGTTACACTAGAATCGACATGGTTATTAAACAAATATAACAAGTTCATGTTATAGCGTTATATTTCGTAGTCTCTACGCGCGAACAAAATAAAGTGTGCAAATGGTTCTGAACGTTACAGAAAATATCTGAACTTGACAGTAAATAGAACAGCGCACTTAGGTCAGCTGGGCAGCATCCAAGGATAAATCTGCAAAATTTTAGGCCAATTCGATTCAATCCACAGGTTGCCATATGCCAATCAGATCACCACAAGGATGACCCAGGCGATCACAGCTTGCACGTAACCTCAGTGTAAACATTTTTAAGGTGAGAGGAATAAAATAATGACGAACGAAATTACAGCGAATAATTCGTAAGCGAATTATTTATATTAGTGTAAACTGCGGCATAATATAACTATACAAGGAAAGACATGCATGGAAGATTGACTGAATTAAAATATGGAAGTTGTTTTATTAAGCATTTCACTTGTAATTATTTAGGATCTCGATAGATTGATTTGAAAAATGTCTCTATAGAGCCATGCGCTCATTTTCGTTAAATTTAATAACAACATACTTAGTTTTGTTTAGTCTTATTTCCAATTTGTGATCTTCAAGTTGAAAAAATGATTCGCGTAGAAAATTTTTATTGCATTCAAGTACTGTGGCAAAATTTTTTCCGTGCCTATATAGCAGCTAGCAAGCAAGCATTGCTCTTCTATGACGCATCTGCAACATGAACAGTGATACGTTGGACTGACGCCTGATACTAAAATTTAAAAGGTCAAATTCTATGAAATCTTCAGGTTCGGTCTTGAATTTTTTCCATTATGGGCGAAGGTCTCACAGGACAGAAAGCTACAGGAGACGTGAAATAGAAGCTGAATCGTTGTTATCACGCGCTCGAAAAGACTTTCTTCACAAATTATGTTGTCGTGGGTATAGTGGAAGGTTCAATGTTCATTAAATCACGGTTACAGTAAAAATACTTTATTGCACCAGACATCACATTACATTAAGAATTTTCTTCACACAGGAGAACTGTAGCACAACAAATGGGCATCTGTTAAAATTCTGTCCAAGTGACAATCTTTACGAACCACAAGATGCTGCTTTCAAGACCACGTTCCTACTTCCACCTTTTTCAATCCGTTCCTACTTCCACCTTTTCTCACAGTTTCAATATTCTCTAAAACATTCTTACAATTCTACAATTCAAACATTCTAACGCTAATTCTGAATTGACGACATATTTATTAATAAAAGTCTAAGTCTAATACCTGACAATAATATACGTTTAATCCAACACCTCTTCAATATAAGTAATTTTCAAACAAATAAATCCTTGAAGGAATGATTTTGAAAGTGCCCTGCTGGAACATTAAATTTTCAGTTCATCTAAATTACCAGCTGGAATCTACTTTGGGCTATCTACTTTCTTGCAATATCTAGCAAAGTTAATTAAAGTAAAGACTTATTTAATTGCCATGCATTATTCTCGTTGATCCTGATTGTGGAATGAAAGTAAACCGGAGTGCAAACCACGTGCTTTTCTTGAGTGATCACAGTGACGAGTGAGTGTTGACCCAATCCAATTTACAATAGTAACTTTTAATTGTTTACTGGAGGTGTTCGATTGTTCACGCCTTCGTTATTAAAAGACCTGGGCTCTACATGCCTTTTTCTCTCAATTATTTGGTATTTTCGACATTGATAATCTCCCTACATTGTAGTCAATTGCTAATTTTTTTCTGTAACTTTGGAATATTTAAAAATGTTTTCATCCGTTTCATCAAACCATTTCGAACAAGCGAGTGTAACCTATTTTCCCCCACGAGAAGGTACGGTTTTAGAAATACTATTACAGGCTGCATAGAGTCATCAAGTTTTTCTATAAGGCAATCGATATTATATATCTAAAGGAGTTCTTTATCTTTCAATTAATTCATTAAGATTCTCCCGTGCTCCCTGGAGTTGTAAATAACTCTCTTGAGTTCGCCACAAACTCTTGACAGCAATGGCCTCTTCAATAAGCACTTGCAGATATTGAGATCGGGACGCTCTAATCTTCAGCCAGCTGCGCGGTCCAAGCGAAACGCTTCCGATGCTCAATAACAGCTGGAACAGGCCTCCTAAGCTGGAAACTAGGTGGCTTTGTCATAACTAACTTTTAGACACGCTAAAAGGATTGTTTATTTTTCGATCGCTTACAATCTACTGTGTGAAGAAGACTTTTGCCTCTGCTATAGGCAATACAATAATTTACCTCTATTTAACTTTCTTTCAATAACTTGCTCATGATAATACAGTTTACAGTGACCTTGGTGACCACAGTCGTGGTCCTTGCTATTTTACCGTTAAAAATACTGTTCTTAGTCACTATTGACAACATTGTCAGACATTGAATTTTTACAATTCTCTTGGTATGTGATTCTCCCTGACTGTTATTATGACTTTTATTCATAACAACACTCGCTCTCGTAAAAGCCACTTTCTCAACACCACGGTTGATTACGCTAAAATTAAAAAATTATTATTATTAAGCAACTAAGAAATTACCGTCGTTATGCAACTTTTTGAATAAGATGTACGTAGCCAAAATTAAAACATTCGGATGCAACCTTTATTTAAACTAAGAAGAATAAGAATATTTAAACTTTTTGAATAAGATGAATGCCGCCAAAATTAAAACATTCGGATGCAACCTTTATTTAAACTAAGCTTTCTGTGCAAAAAGAATGTTAGCAACTCGGGAATGGAGCGAGCGTGCAGCGGGCAGCACGGCAGCAAGACGCTGGCAAGAGCAGCAGCAGCGGCGGCGGATCAAGCCGTTGGCGGTTAAGATTTATGAGTCCAGCATGCCGTGAATTACTCGCCAGGATCAGCGCTATAATAGAAGCCACACCGGCCGCCAACACTGCCCAACTTTTGTTCAATCTCCTCCTGACGGTCCGCTCGAGCTACCTTGTGCTCTTCATGAGTAGCTTGTGCATTAGGTCGTCGGCAACGAACTATGGTGGACTAAAGAAGAAAAGTTCGTCCTGCAGAGTTCTAAGCTGTTTATGAAACGGTGTTGTTGTACACTAAGAGGTTTATTTGGGAACTTCAATGCATGGTAAAAGTTAATGGTACAAAACAAGTTATCGGCTTTGGTAGTTTTTGTGTTTTTTCGTGCAAAATACCCAAAGGCAATGTTGAACTTTCGGACATTATTGGTTACTCGTAATGGCTTTTAAATTAGGTTTTTCTTTGTCCTCGTGCAGGATCTAACATCCGTGCCTACCTCTGCGCCGTAGTTGTCTCTTACCTTTGACGAATTCTGTTTACTTAGACAAAATCGGGATTAAATTTGGGTAAGTTTCGACTCGTAGACAAGAAGAATCATTATCTGTGGAACCTACATGAGAGGTTTTTTGATACAGCCTATACTTTCAGCATAGTAACTAAATTTTGCCGTTTCTTTGCTACTGGAAACAAATAATTTATATATTTGGTAGCAGTGAGAATCTACGTCCGTCAAAGCTAGTTTGTGTCTCCACCATTATTCCTCAAATTAAATACTTTTATATTTTCCAGCAACTCAGCTATGCTAGATATTCATAACTTTTAAACGGCCGTTTTTTCTCACATTGAAGATTTATCTATGCTTATCGGAGTCTAAAGTCCAGCTAAATAACAGTAAAATAACAGTAATCTTAAATGCGCCGGCTTATGATGCGTCATAGAATCACTACCATCAAACCTTTCATTTCAATCAGACCAATCACATAACTACCATCAAACCTATCATTTCAATCAGACCTATCACATAACTACCATCAGACTTATCATTTCGATTTCAGTAGGCTAACGTCATCTGTGGTTAGCATCATCAACACAAACCACTGAACACGAGTTATGGTTTTCTCAAAGCTCTCAAAACACGCATTGATCAGCTCTTTTATGGCTCGATAAAACAGAAATTGGCTTCTTTGAAATACAACTACAAGGATTTATGATCTTTTGCCGATTCCTGTAAATTTTTGTTATAATTACAGTTATAAATATAATGTGCCGTGAACTGCTTCGATATTTCTAATGAGTCATGCAAAATTGAAGCCGTTTTTTTGTTAAATTGTTGTGAACTAGAAATATTTGTGTTAAATAGAAAATACAGGATTTTCCCACGAACGTGAAGGTGCCCTAGAGAAAGCTGTGTCTAATGTATGAAACGTTGGCTGCAGCCCGGCGCCTAAAATACGACCTGCCTGACGGCTCCAAGAAGAATGGAAATGGAATTGAAGTCGATTCCGTAAGAGTTGTTTAGGGATCTCTTTAGTGGACATAAAACCGAGAACAGCGGCTTGCTCACATCCGCTGAACATCAGAACTGTGCAGCATGCAGCTCAGAAGAGCGTGAGCTGAACATCAGAACTGTGCAGCATCAGCTCAGAAGAGCGTGAGCCGAACATCAGAACTGTGCAGCATGCAGCTCAGAAGAGCGTGATCCGAACATCAGAACTGTGCAGCATGCAGCTCAGAAGAGCGTGAGCCGAACATCAGAACTGTGCAGCATGCAGCTCAGAAGAGCGTGATCCGAACATCAGAACTGTGCAGCATGCAGCTCAGAAGAGCGTGAGCTGAACATCAGAACTGTGCAGCGTGCAGCTCAGAAGAGCGTGAGCTGAACATCAGAACTGTGCAGCATGCAGCTCAGAAGAGCGTGAGCTGAACATCAGAACTGTGCAGCGTGCAGCTCTGAAAGGGAATTCTTGAACTACGTGCACTATAAATGCTGATGGACGTTGATGAACAAAATTGCATCGTATTGCAGCGCATTAGTTAGCATATCCAAATTACTTTTAATAATGTATAATTATTTATAATCATTTTCAATATTTTATTCTGGCTCAATGAAAATTATTGCTGATTTTTCCTTTGTGCCCTTTTTCTGTTTATTTATTTATTTTTTTGTGTGCTTCACGACTTCTTTCATATTAAAATGGATAAAGGGCGAATTGAGTTCGTATATTGAATATCACATCATATCTTGATATTTCAACGAAGGTCCTGAGAATATTTTAAAATACGAATGTTCATTACAAAAAACCTCTTGTAAAGTCCTGAGCCTGAAGTAAGGCCGATGCAGGCCACCGCCGATCGAGGTGGCACATATCGCTTGTGTTTGGCCAGCGATGCGGTACAGGCAATATCGACCAGCATCCGCAGAACGTGCGACACGCGTTCCACTCCGCTTCATCTTTGAAGAATGACTTGCATCCTCACACTTAGGCCTATTATCAAGTCTTATCTCGTTCATACAGTAGATTAATTTACGGTGAAATCAAATCCATATTTCAAACAAATTTATTTACAAACTCTTTACAATTTCATAACAATCATGAAATGGCTATTTATTCGTGCAGCTGGATCAACATGCCTCCATTACATTCGTTTTCAGACGCAGTCGCTTTTGTCTCACTAAATAAAAATACATATCATGCCTGCAGACAACTATCAGTCGGTTTGGAATAAGATGAGAAGTGCCAGTCATTCTGAGTCGTCAGGGATTGTCATGATCTTTCCAACGTAATTCCTAAGAAGACGTTGACTTATAAATTTGTGAATGAAAAAGTTAGTCTGAATAAAAATTGCTGCAAAACAACACTGTAAGAAGCGAAAAATTACTAGAAAATTAGTTTATGAAAAACTGATATTTACAAGAAAAATCCATTTAATATTGTGTTCTACAAGGAGATTTTGAGATTTTTGCGATGCAAGTTTAAATTTGAAAATTGAAAATCAAGTTAGTTTAGGCAAATACAGGGCATTTTATTTGAGATTTTTTCATCAAATATATTATTTATTGTTAGTACATGTATCTCAAATGGTGAAATCTGATGAAAATATTATCGAGCCAATCAATTACCATTTCGAAAATCGCAGTAGATGATTATTTGGATATCGCATGTTGATATATAAATATCATATCATATCAAAATTTAACAGACTTATCTTTTCGAACGAGATTTAGCCTCTCCAAGAATTCTAGCTCCACGTAAGTTTTCCTTTTAAAAAATAGAGTCTCATTTACGGTGACAGAATTACTTTAGCTCGGAGTTCAATTCAAACCTCAATGCATGACCATATCCGCAAAGTGAGTAATAAATAATTTTTCAAATCAACCAACAAAACTTATATTAATTCGTTTTCATAAGTAAAAACGGTTTTGAATATAATTTCTACGGTCGTTGAACACGCCGTAGATGAGTCAGTTTACAGCACAACCATTCGTAATTTTAGAATAACACAACAAAAATTTTTTCACTTCATCCTCGACGTCTGATTAAGAACATTAATAACTTTTTAACGTATCAGTCAATAATCACAACTAACAGTCGAAATTATTCTCTTCATAATTCAGTCAACAAATATAATTTTTTTTCTTTCATTAAATCTGCAAGAAAGCTTGGGAAAGCTTTCATATTACAACGTCATGAAGCATTAAAGCAACAAGAACCATTGACGTAATGTAATAATAGACGCGGCTTCAGAGCTAGAAACGAATATTTTCCCACTCAGGAGAGAATACTTACTACGCTATGTATATGTAAAGTAGTTTTATGTATGTTGATGTAAAGTTTTACATCAACACTAAACGATCATGATGATACTGTGATGAAAATCATTAGTGTCAGGCACGAGCGTCATGAAGTTTAGCCTAAAATATTGGAAGTTGCTTGACATTTCCCGCGAGGATCCAGGTGCGTGCCCTGAAAAATAATAGATTATTTAGTATATATTCCTTGTGAGTCAAGTACAAAAAATGAATAAAAATTTCACTTCACAAATTAAGTAGAACTTTGTGAACAAATTATACCTCACTTTATTGTCCAGGCGCAATTGGTGCGGCAGCATATTTATCAACTAAAGTTACTAAACCAATAAAATACGCACTGTCGGGCATTTAATTCTCGGTGGAACTGGAGCAGCAGCTGTTTCTTTCTTGTCAGAAGAGTCTGTGCTTCTCTGCTGCGGGATAAACTTAGGCCTGCACTTGTAATTGTAGTCTCTCTTCGCCCCAGGTTTGCAGGCGCTCAGGAGAGGTGCTTGGATGATGCCGCCTCCTCCTGTGAGTTGACGCCTATCACGATGACGCCAAAGATCTGTGAGAGACAGCGATGGACGTCCACCTCCTGTTCTCTGTGTTGTTGCATTTTTATGTCGACTTCCAAACCTGTTTCGCCGGGACTTTTGAGTTGGTTTTTTGGAGGTTGTTTTGAGGTTTGGAGATTCAATGGGAACTGTTGTGACATGCTCAACAGGAGACTCGGAGTCAGTCGAAGGGCCAAGTGTCGTCAAAGTCAAAGGAGTATCTACATAAATGGAAGAAAACGATGGAAAATTTGTTTCAGAAGTAATTGTAAATTCAGAAATCGAGTATTCAGAAATTTCTGATTTAGTGAAAGCCGATGTGGGAGTAACGACGTCTTCCGTAGTTTCAGGTGATGGCATAGTTCCAGTTGATTGATCGGTCGTAATCGAACTAAAATTGGAAACGATTGAGACCGGAACTTTTTTTGGAAGGTTTGGGTTTTTGCGAGCGCTTGGAACTTTAATCTTTTGCCTTCGTCTTCTAGGCTTGTGTCTTCTGGGAGGATGCTTCCTGCGTCTGTTTCTCCTTGACTTTCTTCGACGACTGCGGTGAGTCACCACAGTGATGTCACCGCGACGTCGGGTTGTGGCTTTCTCTGCGAAGCTATCCATCGTTGTGGTCTGCGTTGTAGAAATCGGCACAGCAGACGGAATCGAAGAGTGTTCCGGTACTACCAGCAGACTTTGATCTACCTGAAATGGGATCATTAGTGTAAAAATATATTAGTAATTAAATATTGTTTTGGCTAAGAAGACCGAACCACAGCCGAGTTGCATATTGTGAAACAAATTTAACAATGGATAAACTAATATGAAAATTCTTCCCTGACATGAATAAAAAAATTGCAGCACCAAAAGTACAATATTTAAATGAATCATATCTACACCATTTTAATTTAAATCAGATTCCCCGATTCCCCAATTAAAATCTTAAAATTAAACTGTAACTAATGCTTTCTTACTTTGAGGACTCCTAGCTGGGAAGATGATCCTAATTCAGCAGGCGATGGGGTCGATGATGAGAAAAGCTGACCAGCGTTCTGGTCAACTCTGAGCACTTCACCAGCGTTGACTTCAGGCAACACTTTATCCAGATGATAACTGAGGCTATTCCGCGAGTTGTCCTCAATCGTAGGAGTCACTCTAAAGATTCCAGAGTTGACGCTAGCGGCATGACCCACGCGTCTCTCAGGCTGCTTCAGTCTCCTGGGATGACTCAGAGTGTCGACGATTCTGAGCCTTGGTGTCAGGTGGCGTTTGATGATACTTTCAGCCGTCGATGGATCAGGGATGTAAGAAGACGGCAACGTTGGTAGTGTGGAGTCGACAGGGCTCTCTGTCGGTGAGCTGATATTCAAAGGACGTCCAAAGAGCTCACTTGCACTCAACAATGGATTTAATATAGACATTTCTGAAGAATTGAGAGTGGCTGGAAAATTAACAAGCGGAGTGTGAATATCCGATTCCAAACTTTCTTGAGAAAAACGCATCAATTCTTGAACCAACTGTCGTTTTTTGTGTTTCTCGCTCAGTGGGGCTGCACTTGTTTGCGTAACGGTCACCTCGTTCGATAAAATTTCTGCCCCGGATGAGGCTTTCCCTGATTCAGTGACCATAGGATCATCCCAATTTTTCGTAAAATGCGACTCCCGGGCCTCAATAACGTATTTGGGATCGTTCAAGAACCCATCTGAGTTTTCATCAACGTAAGAAGCCTCATTCATGAGCTGCTCGCAATCATCGTACTCAAGATCGTCGTCATATTCATCGCAATCTAAATTCAAGGCGTGTGCTATATTTTCGCCCGTAGAATATACACCTGACAACAAAGTCTCGAGTTTTCTTGGTATTCTTCGAGTATCGATGAAAGGTACTTTTTTCACATCAGCATCTTCATCACTCACATCTCGAGATCGCCTCCGATCCCGACCAATCCCTTTCACCTCAAGGCCCCATGTGCTACCGTTCACCACAACATACGATACCTGAAGATAAGGGAATGATGTCGAATGAGACTACTGCTGGAATGAAATTTGTATCAAACATTGATATTTCTGGAGTATAAGTAGGCCAGTTTAATATCTATTCATAATTACATAGAACTTTTTTGCATTGTTTATTCATACAAAAGTTTTTTCTTATTGTAAATTGGAGCAATTCAGGTGGCAAAAGAATTATTCTAAATGTTTTAATTAACTAATCTGCATGCTGTAAACCTCATCCAAAGCTTACAGACAACGCAAAACTGATTTGAGTATCTTTTAATGTAGATGGAACCTGATAATGCTGTGACGGATGGCTAGAGATGGAGGGGTAGGACATGTGATGATACAAGTATGATCTCTTTGGTCTTACAATCCCCGCTTCGATCAACGACACGCATGCAGCTCGCAACGACTCCGTGTTAAAACCGAAGCGTTCACCAACTCCACACGGACCTTGCTGTGTGAAAACACAGATTATAATTCAACACATTACTTCAGATATTTCTGTTCTAGTATTATCTGAGAGTATTGAAAAGATTTATATCCGAGTAATATTGGTTCCGGTTCCGGGTTTTTGTAAAATTAGATAGTCCGTTAGAATATCGACAGTAGCTCGACTAGCAAAGCCATTTGGCACGAATAAATTCAACATTTAATAAAAGAAGTAAATAAAATAAATAACTAGGAATCATATATTTGAATGTGACTACCTATTTTATGAGCTTACTTCGTTGAACTGGTAACAGAAGCCATCTTCTCGTGGGGCGAACGGTAGATCTTCAGGCCAGAGGTTGGAGTTGACGTGACCGCAGGGATCTTGACCACACATCAAAGTCCTCAGGGGCAAGCGAACAAGTGTAAACATCGTCAATCAATTATCAGCGAACAATTATTCCTCAAAGTATCATCATAAATTATTTAATATTACATGGTAATGATATAAATAGTATTTTATTTCGCACAATATTTTATGAAAGAAGTTCTTCTAGAAAATATTTCGAAAAATGGTGCCTTTTAATTGTACTCAACTCTTTTTAATCTTATCGGAATTGCTTTCAAGTCAATGCAATTCTTATGACGTAAGCAATCTCGCAAATTGATTAGATTTAATAAATAAAGATGATACTATAAGTACTAATATAATTACGGTAAGTAATCAATATCAATAATATAAGTACTGTAAGTAATCAACAAAGCTGTTACTAAGTACTGTAGAAGCTGATAATAATATGCATATCAGACTTGGATGCCTGGTGGAACTGAAGCACAGTGCCGTGCGCGCAGTACGCGGGGTCGAAGAGGGTGTAGCATCGCCCCCCTGGTCCGTGGTACATACCATCGGGACAGTCGCATACTGCCTTCCCTGCACAGCCACAGCCCAAATTTCGTTAGTGAAATTTTTGAAATATTTAGATATTTTGTGTTTACAGTTCTCCTCTACGACAAATTGTGGAAGCATCTTGAAAAAGTTATAACCAATATTACACATATGCCTGAAAAGAAGTTTAATTTAATGCAGAATATTTTACAATAATGTACTTATTACAAATCTATCTATGAACAATATCAAGTATTCAATTGATACTATCGCTCACCAAAGGCGTCAAGGTACAGTCTTTGAGAGTGCGCACAGATGCCGTGCTCGTTGACGTCGTGGCAGAGCTCGTCTCTCTCGACGTAAACGCGGCCGTCGCCACACAGCCTGGGCACGCACTCGCCCTGACGCGAGTATTTTTTACGTATTAACACTTATTGCACAGTAACATTTAGTATAAATTGTTATTTAATATATTGATATTTATTCATCTGGCTAAACTTGAGCTATAATGCTCAGTAATATGAAGTCAGTAGCTATGATGAAAGAATACGAAAATTTTTTTGCATCATTAATGAATATGGAGAACTCGTTGAGTAATTCGACGTATGCACACAAACTCCATTAATCAATAATGAATCGCAAACAAGGTCAAGTGTATCAATCTAAAAAGTATTCGATATTACTAGCCATACACACGAGTTGTCTGTTTGAGAACTCAGATAAGAAAGGAACAATTAATTTTCCAAAAATTTTCATGATTGAACATATACAACTTTCAGCCAATAATCAACTCATCTACTCCTAACGAATGATATCCTTCGGAAATAACCAAAATCTATTATTCTACAAGACATGTTACCGCAACGTATATTACGTTCGCTTCATACAAGTTCTCTTGCTGTCCTAATTAATCGGTTCTTTATCGCGAACTGTTTTTCTCTGCACTGCTAACTGCACACACATTTGATCAAGCCTCGTCAGACTGCATTATTTTACTTACAACGTTATAATCATGCTGAGTGTAGATGCATCTGTACCTATGCTGTTGACAATAGTTAAAGATATCACCACTTTTCCACAATTTCGGCAGTACGATCAGATATTTTCACATTTCCGATACGAGGAAATGTTCCTCATCATTCCCACTGACGCGTTGGTTTGAGCCCTCGGAGTCACCAGACCTGCCTGGTGCCTTTATTGAACCCTCGAGGTTACAGCACCTCCCTAGTGTATTTTTTGAACATTCAAGGTTACCACACCTTACTGGTATCTTTGTTAAGCAGCACCCAGTGCTGGTAGGGACAGTGCAGAGTGGACAGCAAGGGAGCGCATCGACCGTCCTCTAGCATCACCTCACTGCGCTCGCACCCATCGCTTGGTTCGTCGTCACCTGCAGCACGGAGACTCTTGTTATATTAACACATTAACATCAATAATAAAATAATTCACTTACTTTACAATTGCAATAGCTCATAATATAACTTCGATTTGCTATTCTCTTCCCATCGTTTACCTAAAACTGACTCCCTCGATCCCTATTCTGCCTCCTTGTACTGTGTTAACCATACACCTTTCACAGCTGAGAAATAACTGAAATTTTTGCATATGAACTAAACACGAAATTTTGTAAAATGTGTCGCAGCACTTGTAGGACCGAACACAAGTCGGCCTGCGTAACATCTAACTGCAGACGCACCGGGCACAGGGATCACAGATGGCAGCGATGGAACCAGGAACTTCGACTCGTTCTTTTGCTCGGGTTTGGGCAGTGGGAAGAACCAGATGTTGGGCGAGGCATCGGGAGCGTTGGCACTGAAGTCAGGGTAGCATTGCTTGAGCTGCGCCACGCTGTAGGCTAGGATGATGCCAGACGCCACGCCGCTCAGGGAAATAAATGACGATCGCACGGATTCTGTGGCCGTGCGACACGCAACGTTTGACAAGAGACGAGGGTTCGAATTCCATAATTGCCGCACCTGGAAAAAATTAATTATCTTATCATGTGATTGAGAATAAACACTCAGAGATTACGTATCAGCATCTATTCAAAAGCAAAGAGAAATATACAGAATGTTTAACAGCAGATTGAATCGAAACACGTAAAATGGAAATCATCATTTCACCCTCTAGTATATTTTAAAAATTATTGTTCCCTTCATCTTCTGGCGAACAAATTAAGCATAAAAACTTTTAAACTTATTCTTTACAGGTGTTTTCGATGCAGAATTTCCATCAAAGGACACCTCATATCACGGAGATGACCTTAAGGTAAGGCCACTTATACGATGTTCATTTCCTACGATACTTGATTCCATCCAACAGTAACCCGGAGCCCACGGCAAGGCCCTTTAAAAAGATCAGGACCTGCTCGACGACGCCGAGATGTAGAGGCACGACGCCCCCTCTCATCGCGTGCTCAGGGGGGCTCAGGTGCGGCAGGTCGGGCGGCCAGCGCTCGGTCCTCACTGTCGTCAAGTTCTGATGCAGCGCGTCTAGAAGGGGCGGTAGCTGAGTTACCACGTTCCTGTTATTTTTGAAAGCAATAGATTTAATTAAGCGCCAGTATGTTTATTAAAGTTTATTTTATTTAGTTTATTTTATTTAGTTTTATTTTAGTTTATTTTATGAAGGCACAAGGACAATTGCACAATCAAAATGCTATGAGAGTTTTAGAACAGCATTGGGGAATAATAAATTAATGCCCCATTCTAAATTTCTCCACCATTATCTGAATTCTAGAAAAAACGATATATTGCGACTCGAAAATTAAAAAAATTAGTACCAATTTTACGATTTCTTCACCAGGTAATGTTAGCATTCATCAGGAAGTGGAACGTTAATTGATCAATCGATGCACAAATGGAAGCGAGATCAATCCACCACTTAGTGAAGTGAAAGTTCAAGCACCCACCTTCTCCTTCTAGAAGCAGCGGGTGGGATGCAGCAGGAATTGGGTGATGTCGTGCACAGATTGAAGAGCCCAAGCAGGTATAGGGCGGTCAGCATTGAGGTGCTGACAGTTCCTGAGCAGCTGCCACCTCCTGCCCGAGCTGCCACCTGAGGAAGAGAACTCCGTTGAATTGAGTCCGCCTCAATCGTCCGCAAGCCTGCCGCAGTGTACATGTTCGCGTGAAACAAATCCTAATGATGGTTGAAAGCCATGACCATTCTCTGTGTTACGGAGGAAATAGTAGGATATCTATACATTGCTAGTTTTAATCTACATAGCATTAGACAATAGTGAATTGTTTCATTAGGCATATACCTATATAACCTCCATATGACCAGCTTCTTCGTCAAGCACTTGTCTTATTAGTGGAAAAGTAAAAAACAAATGAGGCAGCTCAATCTTCTTGAGATGTTGGTATTAAGAACTTTATTTAAGATTCCAAGTCACTAATAGGATTCTGATAACTGGATAAATTTATATAAAAAAGATCTGACCCAACACAATCTAGATGTTAAAATCTATATATTCAATTTTTACCTTGAAATTTATAATCAAGGAATTATCAATTTCAATCACCCAACTTGCAGTATACTTATGCAGTATATATACCGTATTTATACAATACTTGCGTGCAGTATAAGCAATTTAATTACACTCCAGTTCTTCACGCAGCTCAGCCATAGTAATTGAAATATAAGTCAAACCATGACCAGTAACGAGCCAACCTCCCTCAAGAATACATGGAAGTAAGTAGTGCTGGTGTTGTAGGAGAAGCCATAATGAGTCAAGCCTTAAAATGTAAAAAATTAAAATTTTGAAGTAAGAAACTTTGGCTTGCCACCTCTTCAATTCGCCCTTCGTGCCTTACCTCCTCCAAAGACCGCCATTGGCTGAGGTCGGAGTGTTTCAAGGCGTCGACGTAAGCTAAAGTATCTTCCTGAGACGGAAACGTGAAATGGAGCAGCGCCTCCCTGCTGCGAGGGCCCTCTGGAGGCGTGAGTGTGTGTTCAGTTCCACTAGTGCCTGAAACATCGCAAAACAAACATTAGATCTCTCAGCAAAATTTTTCGTTGGTTAATAAATAAATCAAAATAAATTTACCATACGAACGACGTCGGAGTGTGGAAAATCTGGTCATAAAAACCTCGGTAACCTAAATAGCCACGCTAAGCACATACATATAGGAATACGAACACGCTTCAATTAGTTTATAGGTAAAAAGAATTCAGATAAAATCGCCTGAAATAAGTGTGTCCGTGTCGACTGATAAAAGCCGGTTTTTGGATCACGGGACATCAGCCACCCACCATAAGGGCCGTACTGGATGAGCGTCGAATTGAGTGTAGAGGGTAGAGACTCATGGGTGAAGGCGCCAGGGGTTTCCATTGCCAGCCCTCAGGAGGAGAAAAGGATTTAGCACCGAGCACCTGCTCAAAAAAGATCATTTCATTAACTGGGAGTGGATACAAAGCATAATAATCTCGCTCCTTCGTACCATAACCGGTAAAACCCCAAGATCATCAAACATTAGAAATATAAGTGTATTGACCCGCAAAGTTTGAGTGTGCAAGCTAGTAAACTACGAAAAAATTATTGGTGCTCACTAATATCATACTTAATGTGTGAGTGATCCTCCTTTAAATCATTTTCACTGTTTGGTATTACTGGCTGTTTTGTCCTAGGACTGTCTAGCTATCATGCAACATAACACTCATTATGTAAATCAAACTCGTAATTTATCTGTGGCCGGGTTATTTATTTTTTTCTAAGGAAAGAGAAGGAAAAAGGATGCGCATTTGAATTTCTAGCGTTCCATGCATAAATTGATATAAAATTTTGTGTTCTGAAATGAAGCATCGTACAACACTGCTATACTTCGTGTTCAATAATAAACCGAAATACAATTCATATTATAGAGTATTGTTATTCTTTTTCGTTAAGAGCGTGTTCTAATCCAATGACTGCGACTGAAGTAGTCAACGTTGTTTGTCTGCTGACATCGATATTAAAATATATGAGAATTATATTGCAGAAAATTATCATCGCTATCACTTGACATGATTTTCATATAACCGTTAAATCAATGAATGCTTGGTTAAACTTTCCCAGCAAAATCAATTTATACCTAATGCAAAGCGATCAAGCCATCACTCTACCTTGAATAATCATAATTTCGAAATCCGAAAGGCAAATAAATCCGAGAATAAGAAAACGTTATTTCAATATGACACAAGAAAATGGTTAATTCTATTGGAACAATCGATTAAATTCGAGTCAAGTTAAATGTTCAATAAGTTCAGCGAGGCTGCGGAAAAATGTTCGTGTAACACATTCGCCAATCATTATAAACATTATTCCTAAGTGGAAATATCCTGGACAACAGGTAGGCAGAACTCAATAAAATTAAATGGTTATCTCACCCTAGCAGGAAACAAATGTACTCAAAAACTGCACGTATTATCTATTATCTAAGTCGCACATCAACCGATTTTCGCGCCGCGTGCATCAGTGAAGCATGAACTGCAGTGAGCGAGCGTCGGCAGCGTACAAGTCTGGGGTGATGAGATAGCGAGCAGAGTTCTGTTGCACTGCCGCTCACTTGTACTGCCTTGCCTCGACACGTTACTGCTTGTCCCTATCAGATTATCAAATATTTCCAGACTCGCCTCAGTTTCACCTCAGACACTAGGTTATCTTTATCCATTCCTCTTGGTGATTGTTCAATACTTCACGGAATTTCCCTGACTTTTTCTCCCCTTACGGATAATAAGCGGTTCTTTCATACGTAAATAATGACCGATACAAAATTTTTATTATC
The DNA here is from genome assembly GCF_000764305.2 of Hyalella azteca. Lineage (NCBI taxonomy): Eukaryota > Metazoa > Arthropoda > Malacostraca > Amphipoda > Hyalellidae > Hyalella > Hyalella azteca. The sequence continues at coordinate 21,829 of NW_025942115.1, read as the reverse complement.
CGCCACTTGTGAACGAGTCAGGAATATTTTCTATAGACTTGTAAATGAAATTAATTAGCACAGATGTAAAATATTCAACACTTCATCCACAATAACAAGCTGTTGAGCGTGCTGCTGATCGTTGCGTCAACAAAATGATCTCACCAGGGGTCGGCAAACTCCCCTGTCGACTTCTTCATGTGAGTTTTATAATAAATCGAACTCCTCCGTGAGCACACATATACAAGTAGATGGAAAAATTAAACCTGTATTGTTAGCATTGATGAATAAAAATAGATAGAGATGTTTCAAAGAAACGAATGTACGCTGTACCCTAATAATTAGACCCATAATAACATTGCTTGAAAAAAATCATTGAGAGTACATAAGAACAGTCTTCACTGCTATAAAATAAAAATATATCAACATAAGTTTACCAGCTATAGTTAATTTTACCTGTTTGAAAATAGGACGTTACTTTTTACAGATTAATTTATATTAACTGTGATTTATATGTTATTAACTGTGATTAAATGTTCTGCTCAAACGACCTTCTTCCGACTCCACAAACTTATCGACCCTCGATCTAAGTTCTGTTGTATTTCCCTCATGTTCCGAATTCAACTTTGTCCACTATTAGTCCACAGCGAACAGGTCCGACTTATATCTAAAGTTTCCTAGAATTTGCAGGCCACCATTCTAAAACGCTGGGATTTATCGAATCTCAATTTGTTTCTGCAAATAATTTTATTTTTAGTTCACAAGTTTCGTCGCTAATGCATATTCTTTGCTACGCAACATCAATATTTTTCTTAATATTTTTTATTTTGAAATTTAACATCTATAAGCTTCAATTATTCCAGCCAGCTGCAGGGCTCCAGCTCGCTCCAAAAACCGAAGCTATGATCCGTGCCGGCTCTTGTTTATAAGAAGAGCGCGCATCACAGCGGCCAAATAAGCGCTTATAGCCGTGAACGCAACAAGCGCGAGTTGTAATGCCGTCACCACGCACGAGACAGACATCATCGTCAAAAACAGGACACCGGCTTAGCTCACTTCTGAAATATATATGAAACGATCCTTAAATTATAATAATAATAATAATAATATCTGTTAAAATGTCGTGTCTACGAACCCTGAGTGAAGATGCTAATAGGAACCAAAATTTGGGTACGTCGCATATTCCCCTTTGAGCTCAAATATAACAAAATAATTTCACGGGACCATAAATCTTCTTGTACAAGCATAATATTTAAAATCTATCTTAAAAATTATAAGCGCTACAAAATCATTTGTTTTTATCGGTTGCCTTGAAATAAAGTCCACGCAGATACTAATACGGGACCATGAGATTTAAGGTATTACCCATGGGCCATAAGGCAATGTGTGGAGGACAACTTTTGTGGCCAGAACAAACACCCCGCTACGGGTGCGCAGTGTTGTCTCAAACAGCTCGTTCACCGTAAGATCATGCACTCTACAAACACATCTGTCAAACAATGGTGACGCTTGGGGCGTCGAGGCTGCGGCCACAATGCACAGTGGCATCTTTCACTATGCTGGGCGCGCGGCTTCGTCCTGTTGTACAAATCGAATAAAAGAATTTTATTTATGAAAACGTTCGGATTCGTTTAGTAAGAAGATAATGAGCTTTTTAAATGCATTTAAGCAGATTAATCATAAACTGCTTCTGATGCTTTAACACTTGGTTCAGTCGTGGGGTAATATCCAATACTCAGCAAGGATACAATTCCGCTGCAACATATATATTTTTAAATCTCTTTAGACTTCTCTTTGACTGTAAAATCATAAGAAAGAGAATATAGCATTTTAATCATCAATTGAATATTTTTTGCCTCTAAGAAATATCATAGAAAAGTTAATTCTTTTTATAAATTTCAGGTCCCAATTTTTTCAGTTGCCAATTTTAAAATAATAAATTCATCTCATGCAACAATGATCTTTGTTCGTTGAGCGGCCGCGTGCAGACGTTAGTATTTTGGTCTCATCGCCATTTGTTTTCAAATTGTGATCGAATAAATATATTGGTTTTTTAGGATGCTTAGTGTAATAAATAAATTTTGAAAACTGGTACTTGTACGGTGCGTAGAGCGAATTATGTTTATTTATTATTATGCATGGTCTCTGTAGGTGAACGGCATATGTTAGAACTCCATTCCGTCGCGCATGTACCCATTGAGCTCAAACAAAATTTATTGTAAAAAAAATACAATGTTGCTGTCACAATTTGCTTGAAAGAAGTTTATTTACTGTTAGTTCTTAGTCATTTTGATGAATTCATGAAGCCCCTACTCATTGTGCAATCCGCATTAAATATTATAATCAATTAAATGACGTTCATGCGTGGTTTGCAAACTCACAACACGAGATTCGTATGCCAAACAAATCTAAATTTCAAAGCTTGATTTAAAAAATGTGCAGCTACTGATAACCCCTTTATCTAAGAGCCACAAAACTAGGATGTCAAACGCACTGACACTGCATGCATCAATTCCGGTTGCTGTCATCATTCAAATACTCAAAGGTCATCGGAGGTTCTGGTCCGTAATGAATGATTACCTTCTATCACAGCTGGCCTTCGACCTCAGCGCAAAGGCATATTCTTACGTAAGCATCCGTCCTGGTAGACTTTTACTTTCGCGTTATTTCCATATTCGAAGAAAAAACGAACTCTCGTAGAACAATAGCTCAATTGAAGGTACAATTGTTCAAAAGCCGCACATTAATCATGCTTTGTTCCCACTACACTCGCGACCCAGCTTGTGCACATTGCTCGTTTATTTAAATTATTACCGGAAGTTAATTATCTTCAATGGCGAAAAAACTGCCTCTCAAGATAAATTATCAAATCTGGATTTGCAGCTTTATTGGATGTTATTCTGTGTTTGTCAAGATGTAATTGATTCCATATAATTTAAGAAATAAATCTGATATTAACAGGAAATACTAATTAAGTTCAATATCAGAGTAATAAAATCATGAATCTTAAATAATATCTCTGAAAATTAGGCTCTAATTAAGAGAATATATAGAAAAAAATACACATTTACATGGGGATAGTTAAGTAAACACGTCGTTCGATCCAAGTTGGGTTATGCCAAAATTTCGCCAGGCATGTTTACAAACTTGTTTTCCCACGCACGGGAGTCTCCTTGTCTATTTATTCAGAGCGAAGTTCCACCGCTCTGTTCTGGACACCGTCTGGACAAAATTCTTCAGGCAGTCTTCAATTTTAAATATAATTGATTTTAAATTAATTACCCTCCTATACAGGTTTGCTTGGAAGAAATTATTAGAAGTTGCTTACACAAAGAATAAATGCTGAAGAGTGAAAAAATTTATAAGTTTATATATACGAACTTGAGTATAAATTCAATTATAATAAAATTTATGGCAAAGTTATACCGAAATAACTATACATTCAATAAAATTTTTGGGCCGTTGTCGCATGAACTTAGGCACATAAGCTCATGCAGATAGAGGAATGTCAGGAAACATTGTGCAATGCAGATAGAGGAACGTAAGGGAACGTTTATATGTATCTGACCCTTACCTGCTTACTGTAGAAGGATTTCGCGAAGACGTCGCTCAGCTCCGTACGTCGTTCAAGACATCAGGTTCTTTAATCTCGTCATTAGGGATCTTCTGTGAGCATCAGGTCAGAAATGATTGGAATACATCGTAATTTCTGTGTTGAAATGTGAAACGACCATGTCGGCTTACGTCAAAAGCATTATTTTGCCGGAGCGCTTATACGTAGAAATTTTACCAGCTGTGACTCAAGTATAACAGTAGAGATCTGCACAATCAAAATATGCACTTTAAAATTTAATCCAACGGCACTATTCATTCAGTAATCGATAAGTAACATTAAGACGGCACGTGCGAATATCCAGGGTGAAGTTTCCAAATTTATTCTACCAGCTTCATTTATGGGTGTAATCCATAAACAAATAACATAATATGCATGCGTTGATTTGCCTTCGTGAGAAATACCGGACTTTAATTCAATTAGCTGTTGCTCTTTTGCTCGTTCATACGCCACATTTAATCACGCACAAAACTGCCATCAAAATTTGATTTTAAAAATCAGATTGGGTTTTGGGCGGACTTGGCTCCTAAATGACACGCCCATAATGGGCATGCAAATAAATTTTGTAAATTACATGCAATTCTTCAACAACTGAAAAATGTTGATGTATTACATCTATTTCGTCGTGCGAGGAAGAGCGCGCTACCGTCCCCAGCCGTAGCGGGACCTCAAATGGCGACTAACCGTCCCCATGACGGCTGCAGATCAACTGCCGCGAATGACATAGCTTGCCCTGCACACGCTCAGTGACATCACTGCACAGAAAATTAGTCCTAAGTGAGGTAGCATCGAATTGCGTTTTCCGCAGACTATTGTTATTTTGCGATTCTAACTCAAACGGTACAGTAAAACCCGGTTTTCCTTAAAAATAAACAAAGAACCAGTTATTAACATGACTCGCTTCGATTAAGAGTATCGTAGGCACTTGCAGCATTAAGCGCTGGCGACACACTCATCAGTTGCAGCACAATTACAGAAGACACTCAATTCAACACCAGGTACTGGCGCTGCTCTAGTCAAGAGCAACACCAGGTACTAGTGTTGCTCAATTGCATGTCACTAATCGCAAACACTAAGCGCCAAGTACTAAGTGCATGCCAGTGACCGTCAACACTAAGCGCCAAGTACTAAGTGCATGCCAGTGACCGTCAACACTAAGCGCCAAGTACTAAGTGCATGCCAGTGACCGTCAATAGTGACGTCAGACGCTGCCCTGTTCACATGTGGTTTACCGCTCACGGGGACGGCGCGACACAAGGTCGAGCTGTGCGCACCGAGCGTCGAAACAACGAATGGTGCGTCAACGGTAAACTCGTGCGTCGGGCCAGCGACGTACGAATTATAGGGCCAAGACTTGTGTTGTGGACGACTTTTACGACCTTATTTGGGCCCCATATGAGAAAATTCTCACTGCGTCATCAAAGGAGGCGGGACGGAACTGTGAGGAATGCAGCCCATGAATGTGATCAGTGATTACTGATGAACGAACATGAAATTATAAAATTTTATCAGTAATGTATGACGGTTTATGTTATCTACAGTAACTTTGCACAATTAATCGTTGAATTTTCATAGTGGAATTCGTCCCAAAAATTTTCCACCTTGATATACAATTAGGCATTTATAATATTACACACTATAACTCCAACATATGTCATCGGATATTCTAACATTAAAAAGTGTAGTGGGATTTCTATTCTAACAAAGCTATTATTTAGCCTGAACATCAAACACTTTTTAGAGCACTGTGAAAATAAAGAGTAAAATAAACATCATTTTACCAGCCAACGAGCGGCCTTCGGCACAGTCAGTAACAAGCTTCCTGGCGTGGCTGGCGCGACGTGATCGTTGCTTAGCAAGCAAACGCGCATTCCTAAGTGACACTAAACAGGCATGGTCGTAATATGAGTGCAGTCTAACCGGCCCTGCAACCCTGCTAGTAGCACCCATGATAGTAATTCTTGAGCTGTCATAATAAGGATGTAGTGAAGCAAAAATTGTTTAGGAAATATCAAAATATCATTCAGTTTTCATTTGAAGATGGATAAAGGTTGTAATCAAAACACTTTTCCTAGTTAGGATTGTCCTTCTGTTGGGTGGTTTAAAGTTCGTGTTGTTGAGATAGGTCAATTGACTACAGCTGCTTAGGTGCCAGGATGACAATATCTATAGCATTTAGATGGTTGATGTTGCCATGTTGGCTCCAGGGCTGATTTGAGCGTTAATTTGCTGGTCTACGGCTGCACACCCCTCCTGTTCATCCTCGGCCGACACACGGTGCAATGTTAGTCACTCGGATGTCAGCGCGCTTGTGAGACACTATCTTAGAACAATTAATTTCCTGCACTCAGACCGACAAGATCGCGCGCGTGGGAGCTGATCCACCTAAGATGTGGACTAAGAAGGCGTTTGTCTGAGTGCACGACGTGCTGGTCGCAACTTTACCCGTTGCCCACGGTCCATTGACCGGCACAGCTTCCTAATATCAGACGAAATTCTTCGGAAAATTTAACCTTGAGAAAATTATTCCCATAGGATAATCGAAACTTTATACTGGAAAACAATTGACGTGAAGAAGAGACGTGAAGAAATGAAGCTAAGTCAATTTCTCAAGTAATATAAATAAAACGAAAAAAATTCGGCCAGATATAAAGACGCTACAAGTTTTATTTGAAACACCACTTCACTATAAATAAAGGAAATGAAATCAGAATCTGCCATAATGAATCGAACAAAATAAGCAACACTCACTGAGAACAACAGACAATAGGTATGGTACCATTAATGCAGGGCGCCTTGCTGATGAGGTCAAGACAATGGTGAGCTTACAGCTTGTCAGGGAAGGCACATCACGGAAAATTACCACCAGAAATATGAAAGCCTGGGCAGGAAATGCCTCCACTCCTGACACCACATGTCTCATTGAAGTGAACGATGAAGTCTTTGTTACAGCCAAACCTCTCATGTAACTCAGAAGCTGATGATGGCTAGATGACGCTAAGCAGACACTCGCTATACCAACCGTCGTTTGGATAAGATTTCGAATAGAATTCTAGCTCAATATATTGAATATAATACATGATCATACAAACCGGATGCACGTTTAATGTTGGCCACACTAAAGAGGAAATCTAACAATAAACTAATCATAATAAGAAGGATTTAATCAGCATTTTCCAAAATAATCAATTTATTTCTTTCAATAATGAAGAAGGCAACGAACCACAGTCCTATGTATACACTGAGTGTCAACATTGTTCCCGCTTTGATAGTAGGAATTGTAATTTCTCTGATGCTCGCTTCATATATGATTTTGCAGACAGAATATTTACTATCTGAAAATTAGCGTAATATGCATTAATTGCTTCTCTCTCAAATCAGCTCAATTTCGAATGTACTAATATGGAAATTAAAAATAACGGTGAAATGAAATCGGTTAATTTTTAAGCAATAATAATAAATTGTTATAATTAAAAATACTCTATTACTTCATATAAAATACTATGTTACTTATAATATAATACTATATTATCTATATTAGTTCAATTTTACGCCTATTAGATTGCTTCAGCATTCATTCTAGCCTAGCTAACTAGAGTTACCTTCAATGGATAAAGCACCATCCGTCTATAGATAAATTGTCATGAGCTTTGCTATTCGTATCGAAATACTCGTACCTGGTAACTAGAGTTAACTTCAGTAAATAGAGCACCAAGTTTCTACATAGCAGCTCATTACCTCTTTAGACACATGTTTATGATGGTATATTCGGACCACTCAACTCTTCAATGACAGGACGTGACCGCAAAGAGCGTTATTGCAACACGCCTTAGAAGTAAAAGTAAGTAACCGTCACGCCTAAGCGAAGGCCTGCAAAACCTGCAGGACAAACGTCACGAAATTGGTTCCTGAGGAGCTCAACTTTTAATACATGAGAATTATTTGCCGTTTTCTTTCGATTTTTTGTCTACCGCCGAAAAGAACTCCGGTGTAAGCACCCATGCATGCTGTGATACCGCGAAAAAAAACACATGATTCGTTCATCAGTCTCTAGACGAGGCAACAGGTCAGATAAAACTCATGTTTGCTTTTATCAGCATTTAGAAGTTAAATGATTTGCCTCAGGGACATGTTTCCTGCTTTGCCTACCGGTTCTAAAATCAATGTACTATTATTGCCAATTAATTCGCGACTCAGGTAGGAATAGCACTGAAAGAAGAACACAAACTCGTATTTGATGCCAAATCTTTATCGGTTTCAATCTGACGCCTCAAGACCATTGTTAACTGCTAGTGAAAAGTCATATTTATTATAATGGGAAATTTATAGCAAAATTTTAATAAACACTCAATGAACACACTATCGGTGCCAAAAGTCTCGATTCCGCAATTTTGTTTTCTGTTCACCAATCGACATCAACCTCAATTTCATAAATTTGTCCAACTTAAAAAGTTTTAGGATATAATTAATTCTTCTGATTAAGTTTTTGTGGTTGATCTAAGATTAGAAATGCATGTTGTGTCAGATGAACACGCGAGTGGTAAACCAGTTTGCTTGTTTGACTCACCCTAACGTATTCTCTTGCTCTTTCTTAGCCGTTTGAGACGCCACTGAGAATAAATTTTAGCTCAAAACACAAACGCGGACAAAGTTGTAGTAAGTGTTTTCCTCCCGCTGTGATTTGAAGATATTCCTCCAGCTCATGTATCGACAATCTAAACATTTCAATGAGGTTCGATTGTAAAATAATTTACGAAATGCCTCGGTAAGAATTATTATTCAACATATTAACATTTAAATCAAGTCCAGTAGCTAACCTTGTCCACCCAGAATAACCAACATATGGCCCCCATACAGTGATCTCATTTTCGGTAGAATTAAACAGTTTTTGCCATCATCAGTATTATAACAATTGTTACTAATTTTATCATTACAATATTTCTATTTTTAATTATCATCGTCAGATTTCAGTGTAGTGACGTGAAGTTTAATTTTTACTGTTTCGTAAATAGACTGGAATTTGACCGCAATATATTACAGAAGATCTCCCCCCGTAGAGCCATCGTCACGATATTTTTCTAGCGAATAACGGAAATATTAAACTATTTAGGTGTAAACTTTCTGAAACGTGAGGCAGCTTAGTTTTGATGGATTTATTTACTTTGCAGGCATGAATTAGTATCAGGTTTGATTACCAGTTATCAATTGGTAATATGTTTCTTTCACTTGACTGAGGTGACCGAATTCTTTTTAATCAGAATCAATCAGCAAGTAGGGATATAAGGATCAGTTCACTCTCCATAACATGTGAGTAAAATTATCAAATATGTTCAAATAGAACGAAGATTTCATTACTAAATTATCAGACACGTTAATATGAATAATGGCTAAACGCATTAACACTGACATATAAAATAAATCATTTTTTTATTTTAACCCTTCAAACACAGAAAATATTTTACATACAAACATTTCGTAAAATTTTATTTATTTATTTAAACATTCCCATCCCATCGGTACGCTTGCGTTTCTCCCCAAAACTAAGTTATACACAAAAATAAGTAACTCCTGAGCTAACGCTTGCACTGCACGTGGCCTTCAGAGTGACACAGTCTTTCAACTTGCGCGTCGGCGACAAGGTTCACTTGCACAGCAAACATACAGCAGCGAGCGTTCCAAGTTCCGTCCAACCGCGGACAATTTTACAGCGACACTGACCTGACGTGCTCTCCAGCGGCGACGTGGACGACACACCTCGTTAAGTTTCGACCTCAAATAAGGGGAACATGGCAGGGAGTGCTTGTTCTTGCAACGCACCTTAACATGGCATAACTCATTAAACTTGGCCGGCACACCTGTTGTTGTCACCTCGTGGTCTAAACAAGTCAGGACCAAAGTTGAGCGCAGCTGGCTTGAACCGCCCTACATAACATTCTGCAGTGACTTATATATTAGTGGCAAACGATCGTTCAGTATTGATAATAAATTCATTTATGAACAACCCTTCCAAAATATAGTACAATATATTTTGTAGATGCTCAAAATATGAGTACTTAATTCTTATTCACTGTTAATTACATATAGTTCTCTTAAAATGTTTCATAATATGATATACAATTATGAGCCCAGTACTGTCGAGGAAATTATGTTCAAAAATTAATTTAACATTCCGGTCCTACACGAATATGGCTAACCCTATTCCTACTTTCCGAAATAAATACTTGAGGCTATTGAAGCTAACGTGTTTTCAGTGTTCTTTGAACGTCAACAGCTTAACTAATTTTGCCCGCAGCAGGATTCACAGCAAAGTTGGTAGATTGCTCAAGCAACTTCCTACTGATCTAAGTTCTCGTAATTACTACGAAGAGGCCCGGAAACAGATTTTTTCTGTGGAATAAAGGAATGAGAATAGAAAGTTAATAAAATGAGTGCTAAAAGTTGTTGTACATATCGTGCCCGTAAAAGGAATCTGAAGACGAAATTAAGTATAACCGACGAATTATATTATTCAATTTATGCGGTTGGAATATTTAAAAACTGTTAAGCACTTGTTTGCCTCGCAAAATATCATTTCCTTCGTCTCTGTCCGGTCACCAGTTCCCAGTAGGGTTAAACAGAGCCACATAAACTATCTCTAATGATTATTGGATGTGTGAATAATTCAACGATTATTGCCTTGCTCTAAACTCTCAGTTTGCAGTGAAAACGAAAACTGCAAGTATGCCCTGAAACGACGAAAATCGCAGACTTCCATCCATCGGAGAAAGCACCGTCAACTGACGTTCAAGTGACCGAGAAATACGTGTTCGAAAAAACTGGATTCCCTCTTGTAGGTTTTTTTTATATTTCTGAAATTTAATGGCTAGCTGTGGGTGAAATATATAAATCTTTATGTATATGCAGAGGAAAAAATCAAATTTTTAGTGCTGTTGATTCTTTGTATTCTTGGTCGAAACTAAGTGCACGAATATCAATTTTCCTCGACACGATTCAATGGGAGTAAAACTGCATTATTGGGTCAATAATTCGTTTCACTGCATCGCCAGAGGCATCTATATGGGAGACTGGCAACTTTTAGCGATCGTTTCAATAATTTGCAAAAACTGTGCCCAGGCGACAGCTTTTTGATCTTGTGATTACGCCCCGCGGCGACCGCAAGACACTGCACGTCGAAATGAAACCTGCGCGTGTGCTGCGGTGACAAAAAATTTAATTCTGGCTTCCGAAGATTACTAAAAATTGGGGACATGGGCCTTGTAATCGTGTTTTAGAATAGGGTGTTATATCAGTTCAGTAGGAAGCACGCTGTAAATTGTCAACTTGAAGTAAAAATTGCCATTATTAAGGGTTATATTGTAAAGTGAATATTTATAATTGAATTCTGGCATTACCATATAGCGAATCAATTCCGTCTGACGATCAATTTACAGTTTCTGCACTCAGCCTTACATCGAACATGGACAAAACCTAGTAACACGGATATTCGGATATTCATAAAAATTTACTTTTGCACAAACAACGTTGTACAGTCAAGTTAATCATGCAAATACTCATGTTAAAAAATGGTGCGAATACGCTTATGCATTTTTTCTAAAAAACCGGATTTAAACAATTTCCCAATTTTATTTGCGATACTTCGAGTTATGATAAGAAATAATATTACCAAACCAAAAAGAAATTCACTTAGACCTTTGGAACGAATCAAAGAACTTTGATTAAGATGATTACAATAACGAACAAATTTATGAGGTGCATACCTAACATTTACAGCCGCAAGAAGCAGCCGTGACAAATATGTAATGATGATACCGGCGCTGACGTAAAACTATACATAATCACGTAGCATAAGGAGAAATAAGGACAAAATTAAGTTAATAGCAGCCCGAAATTTCAATGTTTATCTTTAGATTTGTGATATGAGCCTCTCCATTAGAACGACGACATAAGGTCATACTAAACCCTGTCGAGCTCGGTATCGTATCGCTCTCGTTTTTAGCCTTAGCTTAATTTCAGTGTGCAAGCTAAATTTTTCTACGAGGAAGAAGATGCTCACATTTTCATCTGTTTTTACATTGCATTTTCGGGCAAAAATAAAAACTATTTCTATATTTTAATTTATGACATCTCAAATGTAGGCATCTAAACGAAAACACCTATAAATTCGCATTTTAATACCGATGTAACCCGCCTCATCTATCTTATTTGGTCAATATATACGTCGTTAATTCGGCCTGCGTTATTTCACAATAAGTTGTTCACTCTCAAACAGAGATGGCAAAGTATAACCAAAGCTTGCGCAATTAATAAGGACTGTACTGTATTTCTTTCATTATTGCTGAACTAAATTGAAGCTTTACGATCGATTGCCATTAGTCGAGATAAAACTTTTATATTTCTTCAGTAAACGGGACAATAAATTATACTCACAAAATTATTTACTTAAAATTATTAAGATTCATTTAAGCGATAGCGTACAAATATTACCTGAGCTTACGCACGTGGTTTAGTTTACTAGGTTCAATAAATTGCAAATTCTTCATCTCCTTAATTGTATATTCTAGCGATCTACGTCCTTACCACTCGTAATTTTTTACTTCTAATGATTTCTTGCTTGAATGCATTTTTGCAGTCTAATTACATTGAGCTGCAGCTATTTTTAATCAATCAGTCAACTCATTTTCGAAGTGGCAACTTTGATTAGTATTATTATATCTGTTTTATACGCATCTATGAGTACTATTAAAATAATTGATGTTGAGAAAACTTTGGAATTCACTAATTTTTTAGCCGAAACAAAAAGATAGTTGCGTACCATCTCAATGTTTGACTAATTGTGATGAGATTTTAGCACTGTTACATGATTGGTCTCTCAGCATAATATGGTTAGTTCATCATAAAATGGTTAGTCGTTCATCATAATATGGTTAATCTCTTATTATAATATGGTTGGTAGCTTATCATAATATGGTTGGTCTTTCATCATAAAGTGGTTAGTCTCTCATCATAATACGGTTGGTTTCTAAGTATAATATGGTTGGTCTCTCATCATAAAATGGTTGGTCTTTCATCATAATATGACTGGTCGTTTGTCATAATATGATGTGGCATATGGTGTAACATATTGCCTGTCGTTTCTTCGTTGATTGCTGCTTCATCACACGACGGTGATGGGGAGCTCCACACACGCGTGCACCACACCGTCCTCGTCGACCAGACTCGTGGCGACCAGAACGGCGATCTGCTCGTTGCAAGCCGTCCAATGGCAATATTTATTTACTTACAATTCATTAACTTTTTGAAATTTCGGGGATTATTTCAGTGTAAACATCGTCACCGATCTAGATTATCTCATTTAAGTTTATAATTAGTACCGTTGGATTCTGTAAAAATATTTTTTTTACGCTGCGACTACTAAAAACTGACAATTCTGCCAGCTGAATTAAAGCAAATTTACATTGGTTTGAAATTTTTGAGTATTGTATTGGCCATAGTTTTACACCACCAATTCAGAATATTCTCTATCATTGCTCGATATTTTCCTCACAAAAGTTTATTCTGCCCATCCAACAGAATTATTTTCAAGAGCTTCGGAAAAGAAGTTTCAATTTTCGTTCCCGCCTGACACAATGTGCAAATATCCCGTTTTCACCTGTATAACTAAGCGTTTATTAATTGGAAATTAACGGGTTTCTACTATAGGTACCCACTATAGCCTATATAGCTAAATGCTTATTTATTGTATGTAAATTAGAGGGTTTCTATTATAGGTTTTATCGTTAAATCTCTAACCTGCGGGTACTCGGGCCTGACTTGCATGGTGAGGACGTATGCGTAGGTCTCGCCCTCAGTGATGGGACAAGTCTTGTCCCCCATGAGACCGCAGGCGCTGGGTGCCGGCCAGGGCACCTGCTCTGAGCTGCTCACCGTCACCATCAGCTGCGTGTCTAACGACTGGGCGTCCTTGGCTGTAATACAAAATTTATTACATTTTTACAGCATATTGAATCCTTTTACATTTTTTAGTTATTGTATTATGTACCGCCATTCGCCTAAGTATACTTTAATTTTAAATTTTTCAGTTATTGTATGTTCAACGAAATGTAAGCAGGCTAGATATGAACAGACACTTCAATATGCTTCTGTGATTTTAATGATTTGTTATCCAAACAAAGTCATTGCTGATTGTGTAAATCATAGTTTTGGATTACTGCCACAGCCTTAAATTTAATATTTTGTGATCGTAGCATTGAAGCATCAGTCATAAAATCTGTGCCAGTTTCTCAAGCAAGATTTCAGCAGTATTTTTAAAAACATTATCAGTATAATATGATTTTCATCTATACTAGTGCTCTCATTGGCTTGACGTACATACGTATTAGAACAAAAACAAGCTCCTCATCCTTCCTAAGTCTTTATAAATGTCCCTGAATTAATGAAGCACTCTATACAAAATATTACATCTTCCAGCCTTATGTCTGTCCCTTGCTTCCATCTCTGCAACCTACCGGCGACGAAGGTTATGCCGATGCTGTAGTTATTCGGCCGCGCGACAATGCATGGCGGGAGGTCGCACCCAGTCAGGTCCACTGACAAAACCTGTCCCGCAGAACCTGCCGAATAAAACAAACTTTATGATTTTACATTGCTTGAATTACAGTTAATTTTGAGACCGAGTTACATGGACTGTTTCTCGGAAAGCTAATTGTAAAATTGTTTTAAGTCATTGTCTTTCTAGCTTTTAATTTAGCTGTTGAAGGCTCATTTCGTCATATAGAAGTGATTACTTCAAAGAGAGATATTTCAAAATACATTTTTAAATATAACAATGCAATGCTATAAATCAGAATAATATAATATGTTTTTCTTGTTAAATCTAGAATATATTAATTTTGGGCCAGAATCAAAATTTTAGTGTCTCATGTGCCGAAAAGTTTTGTTCCAAGGAACTTGTCGATTTTGGTGCCGAAACGACATCTAATGTAGACGAAGTGAGTTGTATTTCAATTTTGCGAAATACGCTTGATTGGTACGCATGAGGTAATACACGTATTACCTGGGCCGCATAAACTCACCGCAATCTTGATATTCCGTTGCCTTTGCATAGAGGCTCAGGCAACTTAGAATCGTAAACGAGACCAGAACGGATGATAACGTTTTGGAAGCTGCCATCATGAAGTAATTTACGCTCGAGTCAGGGTAACGTTAGCAGCTGAAATTGTCTGTGGGCTGGGCCATACAATGCCCTCATTATATACTTTTGAATCGAGTTAGCGAATCCGTGACATGTGCAACTCACCTTCGTTACGAGGGCCAACGTGGGAACATATTGGAGTATCATCTACACCTAATCAATTATTAACTCTTCTTTTCACTGGCACGGACGAGAAAGCACAGGTGAAAGAGTACACTAATAGTCAGCTTAGGGTCATTCTTTTATTGAAAATATTTTTTTTACCGAAGCTTGAGTTCACGCAGCCTGTCGATAGAGTTCAGGCTTTTTTTTTATTAATTATCGGTCAGAAAATTATATTACTTGGCCGGTACTCATGAGGACACCTGGCAGCCTGAAAGGTGCAGAAGTTATCATAGTTTGGTAGGATGACTCGACTGATTTGGCAATAAAGTGACCGACATGTAAGTAAGCTCTCTCATGCTTGACACCTATTTTATCATTTTATATTTGCGTGGTCAGCAAAATACGATATTGTGACAGTACCACTTCTGGTGCAAATTCCAAAGTGACGGCGGGAATCATTGGAGACTTGGTGGAGTCTACGCATACTAAGTTTGTATATTCAATTGGCACATATCGCATACATGAAAAATAATTTGACTGTTACGGAATTGCTTAACGGATCAATAAAAGAAAAATTATATCAGTATAAGGAAGTCATCATTTAAAAAAATGAGAGATAGCAATGATTAATAGTCCTTATATATTAGGGATAACTATACTCACAATTATAAAATTTACAACAAATTGTTTTTTCTAAACCATGATATCATTCTCATATGTTCATGTTAAGTTCAATCCCGCGTAAAAGTCCTCGATCCTGTCAATTTTCGATAAATGAGATCATGGTATGGACTTATATTTGATTCAAACTTTTGAGAAGAATTCTACACTAAATTTATCGCAGTAATTATTATCCGTTATTAATAAGTGCATCAAAACCTTATTGTTTTGTGTTATTATTCTGTTATGCATTAATTTCTTTTCGATTAAACATTTAGCAATGATCCAATTTCTATAAACATAGATGAGTATTTCAATATACGATAATGCACGTATATAATTGGTCAAAGAAGTGCATGAACATCTGGCTATTAAGTATTGATTTCACAATTCATGATTGTAATGACAGAAACTGCCGAATTGATCAATTTATTACGTCGGATGCGCTCCGAAGATGGAACACAAATCAATCGATTCACAGCAGGCATAAAATTTCAACGTTCTGGTAATTAATTCTGATTGTGAAGCTACAATTTGACGACATGCACTAATTATAATTATTTACACATACCATCACCCGACTAGCTTTACTGTGGGCAAAATACTTGTGTGACGGTCTGTATTGTTCCAGTTCCAACATTGTAAAGCTCTTGAAATGATAAATAGTAGAATTTGTCGCTAATGTTTCTTTTAAGCACGCATAAAATTTTATTATCTTCGATTTCTAATACTGTAAGATTATTTATTGAAAGTGATGACAGTCGATTTTTTTATAAAAAAATTAAAATGTGGTTTAAATGTTTAAGTAATTTCTATCTTGAAAAAATAAATAAATCCGCAAGCTTAACGGCGAGAACAACGAATTTTCGTTTCTAAACCATTGATGATATTTTTTATAGTCGTATAGTATTAACATACATGATAATTCTTGAATTTAGGTCAACATACACATACCCATATACAATTATTGATTAAAATATTTTTTAGTACCGTCCCGATTAATTTACGATGATCTGGAAACGTGATTAACTCCTGCAAATGAATATTTATTTTATTTTAAAAACATACGTATCTTTGAGCTCATGAAACGAACCCAAGACTATCAAATTCGTCTGCCCTAATATGAAGAAATTATTAGTTTGAGGGCGCGTGACGCCATCGAGATTACATTAGGCCAACTTGAAGCGTTTCCCACGGAACGTCTCTGGCATATCCACGACACCTGGCAGAACTCGACCTGCCGACCACAATTTCTTATTAACGGCGCAATAAACCAGATAAATACTGATGCTTGAGACGGACACTTCTTCTTATCTCATTTACCTTCAGGGCGTTGAAGAGTGGATGTTTCTTTGGTGCAATTGCACCCAAAAATTCTTCTATCTACGGTGAGTCCGATGCTTGCACTGGTGTATTAAAATAATGTGCAACAAAATAAGGAATAATGATTTTTCACACTTTTTTTTCTTCATGGATTTTATTCTGTGTCTTTACATCACGAAATTCGATTCATAACTATAACTACGCTCAATATTGCATTTTATTTCTATTCTTTTAAAAAGATCTGCTTCGTCGATGATGTCTCTTCTGCACGGCACTCCAGCCTTTCATGGGGACAGGCGTCTGGGGCTCCATAACTTTCATCTGATACTCGAACAACATCCTTTGAATAGCTGGGGAAAATTTCATTCTATTCCTGAACGAAAAAACGGTGTCATCGTTGTCGGTAAACTCAAAATCGATGCAAACGTCGCAGCTTAAAAGCACCGAGACCAATGATGTCTCGTTTTTAAGGCACGCATCGGCCAGAACTTTGTGAAGTTCCCATTTGCCAGTATATTTCAGTGCGCCGTGAGATATTATTGCGATGGTGGTTGGCGGTCCGCAGTTTTTGTACACCGCGGATAGAAGCATGTGTTCCTGCTGGAAGCCTGCCCCCCACAGCAACAGCACCTGGACCACGTCTCCATGCCCACACCGAGCAGCCATTCCCAATGCGCTCAGACATCCCTATTGATACAAAGATTATCTATCATTAACCTTATAGCTGAATAGAATAGTAAAATAAATTGGCCAGCGGAGCAAAATATTGAGCCAAATCTGATTTTTTTTATCGGTGCGCTCGGTTTTTTTATTTTGTAATTATTTAAACAATTTTTTCAAACAAGTAAAAACGTGAAAAACAATTTGAATAGATTATCACGCACGCAAAGAGAAGAGAAAAAATAATGAACTATTTTCTTTCTCTAAACTAGCTCAAAAAATTACATTTATAACCATTCCTCATAATTCTGCCTTATTAACTTGTATTACATCGTCTGACTAAACGATTGATATATCTTTGTTAACTTCATAAATAATCACTGGTGTTAGCGATGGATGCGACTCACCATTCCGGTTTTTGATATGTCAGCTCCCAATCTGCAGAGTAAATACACGGCCTGGACGTGGCCAAAAGCTGCAGCGAGATGCAGAGGAGAATATCGACACCTCGGGCACACGATGTCGACGTTGAGGCCTCGCTGCGCGATGGTGAGGATCAACTCGCAAGCTCCTGCTGCGGCCGCTCGGTGCGTCACGGACGATCTGTGCAGCGTTCTTTGCAATGATTTCATAAGAAGAGATAAATCACTAGGATTTTCCATAATAAATGTCTGCTTAATTATTCAACGTAATCAAATTTTTTGTTACTAGTCATTCCGCTTTTTAAAAGCTTTCTATATGCCTCATATCTGCGATCGGTTTCTTTCAAATATCAATCCCAATTTTTTCTTATCGCTGTGCACTTGTTATCATTCATCAATCAGTTCAGTGTAGATATCAATTCTCTCTCTGAATTTTGACAAATTTAGCTAAATTGTTGTTGATCTAAATTATAATCAGATTTATTTCAGGCTCTGGAAGAGCAGTATAGCGGTAACTCGGAGATTATGCATGATCGTTCCTTTTATTAACTAGAAATCAGTTAGTGCTGCTGTTATTGAAAATTCTGGCCACTTTCGAACGCTCCTTTAAAATTTGCTCGGCTGTCAATGGGCACACCTTCATTTCAATGTAGAAACTTGAGCACAATTCCTTGTGTGATTCGATCTTAAATAATTTAGCCGAATAATTGCCGTACCTCATTATTTTGCCCGTATCTTATTTACAAGTTGTTCGGTGCATCTTCCATGAAGAATGTCCTTTATTGATGTCACTTAAGTTGTAAACTGAACTAATAATGCTCATCAAAGAAAGAACTGCTTAAGCCATCTTTTAAAAATATGTCATTTGTTATATAGGCATTTGCATCTTCTATTTGCTTCGATTAAAAGAAAACGCTTCTAGTACAGCTGTGCTCTTTTTAGGTATATCAAGATGATCTCCAATTTCAAAAGAAAACAAATAATTCGTTTTCATTATCTGACTAGGTCAACTTCGTTTGGGCTACAGAACGCTTTTATATTTTGATATACTGAATTTTTTTGTGCAAAAATGTCCCGATTTCCACAAGTTTCCAATTTTCCAAGTCGAACTATCGTTTCTGTAATACCTCTTGATTGCATCCAGAGCTGGGCAGCGCTACTTTGAAATGTAGCGGCAGCTACCGCTCCCGCTACATGCTCTAAATGTAGCGGGCGCTACCGCTACCGCTATACCCACTAGATTGTAGCGGGCGCTACCGCTACAGTAAAATGTAGCGCCGCTACATTAGCCGCTACAATGACCAAAATTATAGGAAATCTATAAATATTTATTGTTCTATTGTTTGGATTTACTCATGAACATTTAATGATAATAAAACATTTTCAAAACATCAATGCAACTTTATTGCAATTAACCTAACCGAACTAGTACGGGTTAAATACAGTAAATAAAAGTTACAGCTTTTTTATGTTTTACCTTCCTTACTTGGATGTCTACTTTAATCTACCAATCTCAAAAATTATTCACATATACATATAAAAAATCAGTCTTTTATTTGTGTATATATATGTGGATAATTTTTGAGATTGGTAGATTAAAGTAGACATCCATGTTGGGAAGGTGAAACACAAAAATAACTGTGTAAAAATAACTTTAAGAAACTGAAACATGAAAAAATACATGTAACATTTACTCGCCAGTCGCAAGCAAAGTGAAATATAAAAAACCTGCAACATTTACCTGCAAGCAAACTGAAACATAACAAACGATACCTGTAACATTTACTCGCAATTCGTAAGCAAATTGAAATATAAAAATAAGTTTACTATTAAGTAAAATCTAAAGGCTTTACCTATAAATGTAGCGCCCCTACCGCTCCTGCATGAAAGTGTAGCGGCCGCTACATGTAGCGCGCTACTGCCCACCTCTGATTGCATCATTAGACAAAAACTCAATCATCCACGTTACTTCCCGACGAGCTGTGGTGCAGTAACACAGATTTACTGCTACAGGAGAGATCCAAGGCGTTCGATTCAGGGCTTATTGGTGCACAAAATTGGTGGTGCACGACTGCGCTCCCCGTCTCTTATTTTACTGGCAACTACTCACCACAAGTTTAGTTAGTTCTTATCTTCCTCTTTTCTCTAATATCTTCCTCTCTTCCTAATATCTTCCTCTATTAAATAGAGGAAGATATTAAATAGAGAAAATAGAGTCTATTTTCTAATCTGTTGCCTCAGAGTGTGTTTTAGAGGCCGCGAGAAAGTCCGAGTAGGTGTGTCTTGCATTCTAGTTGCTATTTTTCATCTCGGTCTTTATTATTTTGAATACCGGCAACCCTTATTTCGCGATTAATTTCCAAAGATCACAAATAAAACATTATTTGTTTATATAATTCATTTCGAGTCTCATCAGTTTATTGAAATGAAAATTGATAGATTGTGAATTACAACGCCATTGTCGTACTTTTGGTTAAATGAAGAACTCTTGCATGTTTGACGAATGGTTAACGGTTAAAGCTACAAAAAAATGGACCGGTGAAGTGTTGGTTTGATACTCTCACTTAACTGTAAAAATTGTTTGTTAGAGTCGGCGAGGTGGCAGAGCGGTAAGTTCAGCAAGTCGTATGATTGATGCATTGAGTTGCGTGTCTAAAAATTTTACGATGGCTAGAATTCACTAGAAATCTAATGTAATATTCTTTCAATGCTCTGAATTTATATAATAAAGCTAGAATGTAATTGTTATTGTCGAATTCACATGTACAGGTGAGCGTGTAAATTTCAATCTAGTCAAATTGTGGAATGAAAAAACAAGCTCGGGAAGCACTGAACTATAACTCATTCTATTCACACAAACACGCTTGAAGCTTACAAGTGAACATGTATATAAAGACTCGATTGTTAGCAAACTTTTAAGGTAACGACTTTGTTTGAAATTTATGGTTAATATAGTATTAATCGTTACGGCACTTGAGTGAGCATATATGAGTCAAAATTATTCATGAATTAAAAATTTTATAAAAAGAATTCTTTACCTTCATTGTGATGTGCATACTATACCGATGTCTCAAGAAAGGGCTTTACATTGAATTTTTCAAACGAATTGCGCATGCTATGCGAAAAATATGGTTTGAAAACAGATCACCTCTGCAAGAAATTGAAACCCTGTTAGGAAATAATAAAATCTCAAATATTATCTAACCAGATGCCTACAACTCACATGGTTGAACTAGTATAAGGCTGACCCATGAGAAGCTCATTTTTGCGGATATAGTTCGTTGTTCGCCTGTGACGTCACTGATCTCAGTGACGTCACGGGCATTAACCAATCACTGAAAAGCGATCAAACAAGTCAACTAATCCGTCATGAGAATGACAGGATTGTTTACCTTTCTCGTTCTTAGTGACGTAACAAGAAAGCTGAACTGAAATACGGAAATCCTCCTGGGATAACCTTATAAAGTTCAATCATGTACAACTCAAACTTTCGTTCTGCATTTCCTATTTAGTTTCAATTGATGCAATCGATGCTAATAATTGTTGTGGCTTCCTTGCTGTTGATAGACAAATTTTTATACCATGTTTGAACTGTATACTATACTATTTTACTATATATAACATAAATACATGGTTGAACCATGACATAAATATACTAGTTCAACCATGTTTTAAAGTATTTGAATATAGCGGATTCTCTATTTGACGTATCATCAGTCCGAGTGTGTACTTGTCAGAATACGGGGGAGAGAGTCAGCGGCGTTCATACGGTAAACACCTTACGATTGTGCTCTGTGATTACTAGAATTCCTCTGAGATTAACGTAAAATTTTCCTCCGTGATTAACGTAATACTCAGAATACCCACACATTTATC